>NW_015641057.1:2419183-2437553 GCF_001515625.1 Sinocyclocheilus rhinocerous
TCCAGTCTTCAGTGTCACATGATCCTTCAGAATCATTCTAATATGCTGATTTGCTGCTCAGTAACCATTTCTGATTATCATCAATGTTGTAAACAGGTGTGCTGCTTAATATTTTTGAGGAAACTATTTTTTCACAATTCTCTTATGAATATTTGAAATTGTTCTTTGTGTCAGAGTGCTGGAGTTCGTCAGAAATAGAACCGGGCATCAGTTTACAGTCATGGATTTGTCGTGTCGTGTCGCGCCGCATCCACTGATAGAACATCACTGGGTTCTATTTGCTTTTGTCACATCGCGCCGCTCGCGTCTGGTGTAGACACGTCGTTTTGGTATTATGTACAGTATGTGGAAAATGTGTTTTTTGAACCTTAAACCGCATAAACACATTGCATTACACCAAATAATGTTCTTTTTAGCAACGTCATATGACTCCTTTAAGTATATTCATAATCTGCTTTACGTTTACCTGTCCTTTCACAAATTTGTAACTTTCATGCTTAGAGCAGAATCATGCATCATTCATTCATTCATTTATATTTCTACATAGCTCCCTGCAATACAACTCTGATTCTTCAATTGCGCCATCTAGTGGTCTGTTATTGATACAACCACAACTGCTACAACTGATAACGGAGCTTCAAAACCAAACAAACAACACTTCCTGTCACCCCAAGATGCCCACCGGAACCCAGCAACCCTGTTTGGGAGGCGGTTAATGAGGTTACCAGGACAACAAACGTGATGAATTCAACTATGAACTATCAGCTATAAATAAACTACATATCAATCGCTGCATTTGTTTCAGAAAGATGCAGTAGTAACCTTAACATTTTATTTTAAGATTTAACATTTGTAGATGGTCTAAAGCAGGGATAGGCAACGTCGGTCCTGGAGTGCCGCTGTCCTGTAGAGTTTAGCTCTAACCCTAATCAAACACACTTGAACAAGCTAATCAAGGTCTTCGGGATTACTAAGGCTACAGACAAGTGAGTTTTTTTTTCAGGGTTGGAGCTAAACTCTGCAGGACATCGGCACTCCAGGACCGACGTTGCCTATCCCTGGTCTAAAGCTAAAGAGTTGTACAAATTCTGAAAAATCTTTTAGAGCTCATAATTTGTTTAAAAAATATAACATAATACACATTAATGAATAAATCAGTATATATAAAATTATTTAATTTACAAGTGTCATATTTGTGATTTTTTTTTTATTCATGTAAGCTATAGCTTCTGACCTTTAAATCAAAACATACTCGTGATTTCATGACATCAATTTTATGACATTCAGAAACAGTCTAAATGTTATTTGTGTATTTTACTTTCATTTTATTAAAAGTAGGCCAACAGCACCCCCTACGGAATTAAAACTCCTTACTGAACAGGCTTTAGGACCTGGGGGAGACTGCCGCTGCTGCCACTGCACGTGCTATTACTGTATACTCTATCATACACAGAACTTGTCATTCTGTACTTGCATTCTCAGTTTAAATGCAGTGATCCAAAACAGTGAATCTAATCACCATTCAAGCAAAACTTTGTTTCAAGAATGAGTCACACTGCTGACATAATCTAATCGCTAGCACACCCTGAGCACATGTGAGTTAACCTATTCCTCTTATCGGCAAGACATATCGGCATAATTTTTTTATATCGGACTGATGCTGATATGTACATTGAAAGCCATTATCGGCCGATTCCGATATCGGTCCGACAATATCATGCATCCCTAGTTTAGACACAATATTGACGGTTTTTGCTCAATTTCGCTGATGAAAATAGTTCCAATCAAAGCCACAGCAGAACTGCTTTGTGTCTCCGAGCAACACAGCGGTGTTTCTTTACTGAATGAATCCACGTTTTTGAACGAAACAAGTGTGTCAGTAACCCATTCATAAAGACACTAGTCACTTGCCTCATTTCTGAATGAATCAGCTGGTTGAACAAATCTTTTGAATGAAGGACTAAATGACACACTCATTCAAACAGTCATTTGATGCCACCTCCTGGTTTGGTTTCATATTTAAAACTAACATTGCATTTTCCCCAACATTTCTTATTTGTGTGTTTAAAAATATTTAAAACATTAATCTTATAAAATTCTTTATGCATTCGAAAGTTTGCAGTGTAAATGCATTTATGGCACCTCAGCTTCATCAAACAGTCTGTGTAAATACATCTAATGCCAC
Organism: Sinocyclocheilus rhinocerous; assembly: GCF_001515625.1. NCBI lineage: Eukaryota > Metazoa > Chordata > Actinopteri > Cypriniformes > Cyprinidae > Sinocyclocheilus > Sinocyclocheilus rhinocerous. Next base: position 2,421,369 of record NW_015641057.1, read on the forward strand.
TTCAGATGCAGCTTCTGTGTTTCCTGCAGTGGAAAGATGGAGTTTGTTATTACTGATTTCATTTGAATGGTAGTGACAGCTCTACAGTTTCTCATTATTCTAACTGAAATAATTGAAACGATGTAAGAATTTAATGGGAAAGATTTCTACCTCTTTTCTAGTCACAGAGCACTTTATTTTGAGAGTTGTTTAAGTGAGAGAACAACTGTAACTTTGTCCAGATTGGGGGAATTGTAATGTTTAATAATTTTTTTTTAATGTAAATAATTTTATTTGCATTAAAAAAAAAAGTATAGATTTTTGTTTGTATATGCTGTCAATTATAGATTTTAGAAAGAAAATTGGAATCGGCAAAAATCGGTATCGGCAGGTCACACTTACAAAAAAATGGAAATGGAAATCGGCCAAGAAAATTGCATCTACATCAGTGCATCTCTAGACCTAATTGTATAGATACATTATAGTTCCATTTTTTAAGAAAAGGGGATATTCAAGGGGATATAAATTTGCCCATAAACGTGCTTTTGAACAACTATCTATATTCAGTGATTATATCATTTTAAAGCCGTGTTATTTTAGTATCATTGAGATGTTACCGTTTCTGTTAACATTTTAAATTACTTTATTTAATATTATCTATTTTAATTTTAGGAAATTTTTTATGTAATTTTGTTGTGTTTTTTATTAGTTATTTGGGATTTATTTTTTTTAAATGTCTTTAAAAATGTGGCCACACTTTACATTAAGTGGCCTTAACTACTATGTACTTACATCAAACATTAAGTACAATGTAGTTATTGTGTTCATATTGTATTGCAAAACACTTTTGCTGCTACTGAGGTGGGATATGGGTAAGGTTAGGGACAGGTTTGGTGGTATGGATAGGTTTAAGGGTGGGTTAAGGTGTAAGGGATGGGTCAACTGTGTAATTATAAATGTAATTACAGAAATTAATTACAGATGTAATTACATACAGGTATTTTTTAAAATATAAGTACAATGTAAAAACATGTATGTACACAGTAAGTGCATTGTATCAAATTATTAATTTAAATGTAAGTATATAGTTGTTAAGGCCACTTAATATAAAGTGGGTCCAAAAATGTTTTTAAATGTTTTCTTTTTTTCCCAGTTTATGTTTATTTATTACATCTTATATGGTTTTTGTTTTAGTTGACTATAATAATCCTGGTTCAGCCAGGCTAAAAATAAAAGGAGAACATGAGTTTGATCAGTTTGATAAGAGTGAAAATGAGACCAAATTCCCTCTGTTGTCAGTGACAGGAAAAGGAAGTGATGTCAGACGCATTTAATTCAATAATGACCACATAATGACCAACCACTGACCAACAGGGACATACAGTCACATGAGTGTGTGGGAAAGAGCTTGTTGTAATGACTAGCAATGAAAACAAAGGGAACCCTTTAACTCAAACAATCACAGTCCACATTACAAGACCAAAAAACACAAAATCAAACTTTTAAATAGGGCTGAACGATTAATTGCATTTGCGATAATATCGCGATATGAAAAATGTTGATTTTTTTTAATCGCAGAGGCTACGATTACACGGTCACGTGACAGGCGAGAGTAAAGAGGTGCGTTCGACTTGAAGATCAGATCGGTGTATGACATCAAAGTACGGCGAGCGAGAGAAAGCATAAGGAGACGTCCGCTCTCTTATAGCTCTCTCAGTACTTTGATGACACACACCCGTCGGTCTAAGCAGCGCTGCTTCAAGTCGAGCAAAATTGCATATTAAATCGCAATCGCAATATTGGTAAAAAAAATCGCAATTAGATTATTTTCCAAAATCATTCAGCCCTACTTTTAAACTTGTCTTTTTTTCTTTCAGAACATTCAGACTCAGGGTGTTCCTTGAGCTTCTGCAAAAGCAAACTGGCACATGATCAAGTGTGTGTGTGTGTGTGTGTGTGTGTGTGTGCACTCATTTGAATGACAGTTGGGAACAGAAATATTATGCTTTTAGTGCATCAGACTTTGCACAATGTCACAGAAGCACACACAAACCCTGTGTTTGTTCACATTCACAGCTGAGATGTGTTGTTCTCACCACACTTGAGTTAAACTGACCATTTCTGAGAGTAGTGTGACAATATCTCAGCTGGTGTATATAATATATTTTCTGGCAAAAATGTGTTATTTAAAGAAAGTAAAAAAAAAAAAAAAAAAACCAGACTCATTGATTCTACAGTGTTTGTCATTTCACGTCATTATTGCAGTTTGTTAAATTTTGCTGTTCGTCACTGTTTTCCATTCAACTCTTACAATTATCTAAAACACACTCTATTAAAGGAACAGTCCACCCAAAAAAAAAATTTGGTCATCTTTCATTTACAATCATGTTGTTGCAAACCTGTATGATTATAAATGTATTTAATATCATTTAATATTTATTTAATATTACCTAAGAAAAAAATTATTAATAACTAGTAGTAGTAGCAGTAGTGACTATTATTATTATCATTATTATTATTATTATTACTACAACTACTACTACTACATACAATAAAAAAAATTGTAAAAAAAAAAAAAGAACTATTATTATTAACCTTTTTCATTGATTCTACAGTGTTTGTCATTTCACGTCATTATTGCAGTTTGTTAAATTTTGCTGTTCGTCACTGTTTTCCATTCAACTCTTACAATTATCTAAAACACACTCTATTAAAGGAACAGTCCACCCAAAAAAAAAATTTGGTCATCTTTCATTTACAATCATGTTGTTGCAAACCTGTATGATTATAAATGTATTTAATATCATTTAATATTTATTTAATATTACCTAAGAAAAAAATTATTAATAACTAGTAGTAGTAGCAGTAGTGACTATTATTATTATCATTATTATTATTATTATTACTACAACTACTACTACTACATACAATAAAAAAAATTGTAAAAAAAAAAAAAAGAACTATTATTATTAACCTTTTGTAATATTTCACTGTAAAATAAAGATTATTTAAGAAAAATAATATAATCATTTTATTTTACAGTACAACTGTAAAATTAAAATACTAATATGTATGCCTTAATTTCTTACATTTATTTTATACTTATGAAAACTGCAGGGAGCCCTTTAAGATTTTCTTTTGTGATAAGCACTTCTCTTGTTTTAGTTTGGAAAGACTGTTGGCGCAACCCTCTACATTGCGAGTAAATCACTCGCATATGCGACTAAATCTTCACTCTGGCGACTAAATTATGTCTAATATTAGCCAATTGCTAATAAATTCTCAGATTTTACTCGCCAGTGTGTGAGTTGGAGGCTAAGTATAAGTTTAGCTCAGATATATTTTCACTCGCCGGACACTCTCTGACTGAGCGCTTCAGAGTTTCACTCTCCGCCAAGCGATCTGTGCTGTTTTTCAGTTCATCTGAATGGATGTGCAACGCACAACGTACCGTAAACTGTAGTGTGAAGGCGCACGCCTCGCCGTCACTTTGTTTCAACACACACGCAGCGAGAGAGGGAGAGAGAGAATTGACGCGCTACCTATGCGCGCTACATGTAAACGATATTCTTTGTTGTATTTTCCTGTCAAAATAACGACTTTTGCCTTTTATCTAAGGTGATTTTGGAAGTATTTTTAAACATTCGTTTATTATTTAATTGGTTCCATATTGTTTGCTGATTTTTATTTTATTTAAACTTTGTGTCATTTATTTATTTTATTTGACATCAAGGTGTATGCCGTGCCTCCAAGCTTTCTTACTCGTTTTGCTAATAAACTTTCTACGTTTCTTATTTATTTGGCCCGGCACCCCACATGTTTACTTATTTCCAGTTTTGTATACCTATTAAACTTTATGTAAGTTATTTGTTATTTTATATTAGGCATAGCCTGCCCTATAGCATGGTGTATCTGTATTTGTTTTGTTAATAAAAGTTCTATGTTTTATATATACGCTAAAGTGAGTTTGACGTTGTATTTTGTTGTTGCATTCAAGCAATTGACGCCGAACTGCCGCTAATTCAAAAGTGAAAGTAAAATGCGCACGCCGCTTTTAAGCTATACAAAAGCGAAGGAAAGCGAGGAAAAGAGGGAAAATTCAAACGAACTAAAAACATACTATTGTTGAGTAGAATGTATGTAACAGGCTGCTACTACTACTACTAAAATTATTAAAACCTTATTTTTAAGGAATAAGCATTCAATATTTCTTCAATGTTTTAATTGTAATATTAAATGACCTTTATTTTCCAAAAAAAAAAAATGTGTTTAATTTTCATTACTTAAAAAATAGTTTAAATGAATGTGTTATGCCTTAAAACAAAATGTAAATACACAACACAGAATATCTGAGCAAAAAATCATAAGGCTATTGTAAGAATAAATGAAACATGTTTTTATGCTTTCAAATAATTTAATAAAATGTAATTTAACCATTAAAAATGAGTCCAGAAAAATAAAAAAAAGTGAAAGTAAAATGGGCACACCGCTTTGACAAGCTATTTAAAAGCGAAGGAAAGCGCGGAAAAGAGGGAATGCCCCACCCCCGCGGTGATACCGGTATTACCGGTGTTGTCACAGGCCGATTAACCGGTGGGAAAATTTCCTCACCGACACAACCCTAGCACGAAGCCATTTCGGGATTTTGTTTTGTTTTGTTTAATTGATCATGCAACCATAATAGTTTCTAGTTTAACTACTTCAATTTATGAGAAGCATGTATTTTGTTAAACTGCAGTTTCAAAGTAGCTTCACCAGCACTCAGCATTGACACACAAACACACTTAATATTCTGCATGTGTTTGCAAGCCTGTGTATCTCATCAATACAGAAAATATGCTGGGTTAAAACTCACACAGAAAGCCATTCAAACAGTGTGTGTGTGTGTGTATGTGTGTGTGTGTGTGTGTGTGTGTATACGCGCTCAAGCAACACAAAGGTCACACTTGGCTCCATTAATCAGAGTTTGATTCACATTCAGTAAGTCAAAGACAAATGAAACTCTTCAGACACACCAAACAGCCAAACAAACACCGGATTGAATCACAGACGTTCACACACTCCACCTAATACACCTGTCAGTGTGTGTGTGTGTGTGTGTGTGTGTGTGTGTGTGTGTGAGAGAGAGAGAGAGAGAGAGAGAGAGAGAGAGAGAGAGAGAGAGAGATTAGACAGATTAATCTGTCTGTTAATGAGAGATTGCAGGTCAAAGGGAATTTCACTGCTGCCACAGAGACATGCAAATATTTTGTAATAGCTATATACATAACCAATGATAACTGCAGATTAATTTAAGATTAATAAAAATGATTGTTTATTTAAAAGGAGATTGTGTCTTAATTAGCTAATTATGGAGCCAATTTTGTAACCAGTAAATCATCAAAGATTTAAGCAATAAACAAGAAAACACACTCACACATACCAAACTGCCACAAACATGCATAAACATCCCACATGTTGCCGCTTCACAGATATTCACGTGTGTCATTATGAACTTAACAGAAATGTCATTGTCAAGCTGCATGATTGACTAATTACTGAACCACACACACCTCAGCACACCCACAGAATAATCACACACACACATATACACACAAACATGTATCTGTGCACCTGCGTCTGAACCACAGAATCTAATCCAGTGACTCACAACCTATTTAAATACACACACGCACACACACGGCGAGTTTGGCAGCCTGATTTAATCCATTCAGCCTGAACGGGGCACATTCCACTGACCAGGCAGAGAGACACACACACAAACACACACCTCGTAGACTAATGTTAGTGAGCTCATCTCATAGACTTCTACTGGTTTTCTAGCAGGTTAAAGATATTTTGTGTCTCCTAACCTGATCTGTAAACCTGCCCTTGAATCAAATGTTGTTGTGGACAACGAGGGGCCAATTTGAAGTAAAAAAAGATTGAGAATCACTGATCTGGACCATTTATGAGCTTTTGAACTGTCATGATTTTTCACTACATTCAGCCCTGAGACTTCACTGCAGGTCAAAGGGAATTTCACTGCTGCCACAGAGACGTGCAAATATTTTGTAATAGCTATATACATAACCAATGATAACTGCAGATTAATTTAAGATTAATAAAAATGATTGTTTATTTAAAAGGAGATTGTGTCTTAATTAGCTAATTATGGAGCCAATTTTGTAACCAGTAAATCATCAAAGATTTAAGCAATAAACAAGAAAACACACTCACACATACCAAACTGCCACAAACATGCATAAACATCCCACATGTTGCCGCTTCACAGATATTCACGTGTGTCATTATGAACTTAACAGAAATGTCATTGTCAAGCTGCATGATTGACTAATTACTGAACCACACACACCTCAGCACACCCACAGAATAATCACACACACACATATACACACAAACATGTATCTGTGCACCTGCGTCTGAACCACAGAATCTAATCCAGTGACTCACAACCTATTTAAATACACACACGCACACACACGGCGAGTTTGGCAGCCTGATTTAATCCATTCAGCCTGAACGGGGCACATTCCACTGACCAGGCAGAGAGACACACACACAAACACACACCTCGTAGACTAATGTTAGTGAGCTCATCTCATAGACTTCTACTGGTTTTCTAGCAGGTTAAAGATATTTTGTGTCTCCTAACCTGATCTGTAAACCTGCCCTTGAATCAAATGTTGTTGTGGACAACGAGGGGCCAATTTGAAGTAAAAAAAGATTGAGAATCACTGATCTGGACCATTTATGAGCTTTTGAACTGTCATGATTTTTCACTACATTCAGCCCTGAGACTTCACATATGTGACCCTGGACCACAAAACCAGTCATAAGGGTCAATTTTTTTAATTGATTTTGAGATTTATCACCTGAAAGTTGAATGAATAAGCTTTCCATTGATGTATGGTTTGTTAGGATAGGACAATATTTGGCCGAGATGCAACTATTTGAATATCTGGAATTGCCTTTAAAGCTGTCCAAATGAAGTCCTTAGCAATGCATTTTACCAATCAAAAATTAAGTTTTACTATATTTACGGTAGGAAATTTACAAAATATCTTCATGGAACATGATTTACTTAATATCCTAATGATTTTTGGCATAAAAGAAAAATCGATAATTTTGACCCATACAATGTATTTTTGGCTAGGGCTGCGCGATAAATCGAAATGGGATCGAAATCGCGATTCGACAGAAGCTGCGATTGTCATGCGTATCTTTCAGTGAAGCACGGTTCTGTGATCAGCAGTAAATCTCCATCCAAAGGCCAGAGGGCGCAATGAAATCGTCTGCGATTTTTTTGCGTAACTTGTCAGTGAACTACGGCTCTGTGTAGTAAATGCTGCTCCATCTGAAAGCAAGTGATGATGATTTACTGCTGATTGCAGAACCGGCTTTACTAACAAAATGCGCATGACAATCGCATTCGATTAATCGTGCAGCCCTATTTTTGGCTATTGCTACAAATATACCTGTGCTACTTATGACCGGTTTTGTGGTCCAGGGTCACATATGACATAACAGCATAGTGCATCTAATTTTTTTAAATGGAACAGTTTACCTTTAGACACATTGCATGCATGTTTTTATTGAGCATCATATTTAAGACATCAGGCTTTTATGGCTCATATAGTCTGATATAGTGAGAATATGGAGAAACCACAACTCAATTTTATTCAGAGAGACAAACTAAGTACAAATATGCAGTTTGGTGGAGAGCTGATATTTATATGAACAAAAAGTAAGATGAAATTCTGATGCTTGTAATGTAAATCAATGAGTTCTTTATAACATTATAGCAGATAATTGCATAAAATGATCAGTCAACACTCCATAACTCCAATAATATGTTTACATTCACTATGTTTTCAATACTTAAATGCTTAGTTTGATGATCAAAACATATTATGCAATGCAATAATTCATTGAGAGATGAACAAATAAACGCTATTCAAAAGCTTAATGATCATATTTGATATTCACTGATTTTTTTTGAAAAACATAAAATAAAATAAAGTAAAGCTAAGTTGCTTCAGTCCAGTAAGTGTTCATCTTGAAATATTAATAACAATATCAAAGTTATTCTAATGTTTACTTCACACAAATCATTTCAAAGATTTGACAGTAAAAAGACACATTAATCACGAGCTGAAGGTGAACGTTTGTACAATTATAAAACAGCCTTTTGCTTGATAAATGAATAAATGAACTTCCTTGTATAACGCTAATTTATATGACATGTCTATTATATTTCCACAATCACACACTAGCTGTATTGATACTGTCAGACTCACATTTACACTGAACTCATTTGCCTTTATGGACAAAAGCACTTTCTTAATGATTCAGTTGCACAGGTGCTCATCAAAACCCACTACAATGCATTACATCATTTCAGTTTATATGCAAAATGGTCTGTCGGTGAGGTAGAACAGCCTGTGATTGGCTGAATCCATTTCTGTTGGTTTCTCATCATCCAATCACAAGTCTGAAGCTCAGCGAATGCTGCAGCTTCACGATTGTATAGGTCTGCATTTGTTTAAATCTGAAAACCCTGATCTCCTTTATGACATAATGCGACAGGACAGGAGTAAGAGCTAGAGGGTAAAGGCTTCCTGTCATAATAACCGTTACTTCCTGAAACTGCGCAAACCCGCATCTCTAAGAAAACGCACGAACAAACATCATCAAACACACGCGAATGTGAGTCAGCAGACGATCTGCCTGCCGCAACTCAACTTCACCATAAACAACCAACCAACAAACAGAGACATACAGAATCTAACGCTTGGTCTGTCTGTCTGTCTATCTATCTATATATCTATCTATCTCCATCCATCCATCCATCCATCCAACTATCGTCCATCCATCTCTCGAAAACGCACGAACAAACATCATCAAACACACGCGAATGTGAGTCAGCAGACGATCTGCCTGCCGCAACTCAACTTCACCATAAACAACCAACCAACAAACAGAGACATACAGAAGCGCTTGGTCTGTCTGTCTGTCTGTCTATCTATCTATATATCTATCTATCTCCATCCATCCATCCATCCATCCAACTATCGTCCATCCATCTCTCAATCAATCCATCCATCATCTATCTTTCCATCTATATATCATCTATCCATCCATCCATCCATCCATCCATCATCTATATATCTATCCATCTATATATCATCTATCCATCCATCCATCGCTCAATCAATCCATCCATCATCTATCTATCCATCTATATATCATCTATCCATCCATCCATCCATCTCTCAATCAATCCATCCATCTATAATCTATATATCCATCCATCTATCATCTATATATCTATCCATCTCTCAATCAATCCATCATCTATCTATCCATCTATATATCATACATCCATCTATCCATCTCTCACTCAATCCATCCATCATCTATATCTCTATCCATCTATATATCGTCTATCCATCCATCTATCCATCCATCTCTCAATCAATCCATCATCTATCCATCCATCTCTCAATCAATCCATCCATCTCTCAATCAATCCATCTATCTATCATCTATCCATCCATCCAATCAATTATCAATCCATCTATCATCCATCTATCTTTTTTCAAAAAATGTATGCTTTTATTCAGCAAGTATGCATTAAATTGATCAAAAGTGACAGCAGACATTTATGTTACGAATTATTCTAATTCAAACAAATGTTATTTTGAACTTTTTATTCAGAGAATCCTGATAAACAACTGTTTTCAACATTGATAATAATAATAATAATAATAATAATAATACATGTTTCATGTGACACTGAAGACTGGAGTAATGATGTGGAAATGATGTGGAAAAATTCAACTTTGCATCAGAGGAATAAATTACATTTCAAAATACATTAAAATAGAAAACAGTTATTTAAAATTGCAATTATATTTAACAATATTACTGTATCTCATATTTTTAATCAAATACAGGTGCATCTCAATAAATTAGAATGTCGTGGAAAAGTTCATTTATTTCAGTAATTCAACTCAAATTGTGAAACTCGTGTATTAAATAAATTCAGTGCACACAGACTGAAGTAGTTTAAGTCTTTGGTTCTTTTAATTGTGATGATTCCAAAGACTTAAACTACTTCAGTCTGTGTGCATTGAATTTATTTAATACACGAGTTTCACAATTTGAGTTGAATTACTGAAATAAATGAACTTTTCCACGACATTCTAATTTATTGAGATGCACCTGTAAATGCAGGCTCGGTGATCAGAAGAGACCTCTTTCACAGACATTAAATAAAAAAATCTTACTGACCCCAAACTTTTGTTTGTGTTTTTATATATACTCTACAAAGTTATCAAGAGAAGAAAGTCACCAACAAAACACTCTAGTTTATATTCTCTCTTTCTGACATTTCTACAAATTTCACATTTTCTTCAACATTTACTTTCAGTTTATTTCTGTACTTCCGTTTCCCATTAATCTTTCTTTCTCTCAACATTGCGTGGCTCAGTCACCTCAGCTGCACTTCCTGTCAACTAACTAAACACGAGCAACACCTTGCCTTGGCAAATACCACTAATAATGACTAAAAGAAGTTTCTTTCCAACATAAAGTGAACATAGAGACCCTGCGCTCCTAAAGCACATGCTTCTGTGAAATGCATTGTTGTTTTACGAGCGGAGGGGTGCAGACTCAGAGGCGTTTCCCAGACTGCATCTCAATTACATCACGTGATGTCTGAGAATGTGATCTGATTTTAAAGAGCTACAAACAAGAATAAGTGTTCTTTCTCTTCTTGTGCTCTGGCATGTGAGGTAAACACTCGTAAACAGACACGGTCAGTAGCTCTGAATCAGCAGTCATGTTTTCCTGCACGTCAGAGCTTCGCTGTCAGATAGAGGGATACGGGATTATTGTTCAACACTCAGATTTCTTAAGAAAACACCCTACAAAATGTCTCTCCTCTGTCACCTGGACAGACAGGCTTTGGTAGCTTCTGTCAGTCTGTGTGAATGGTTTGTGATTGTGATCAGAAATTGGAGGCAGTGAATCCTGTTGAATTGAGTCTATTTGAGCGTTTCTTATCTTCAGCATCAGGCAGAGTGACTATGCCGTCTGTCAGCACTAAAGTAAACTGTAAATATTCAAAGTTAACCATTCACATCCCAGACACAGATAAAGCCATGCTGACAAAAAAAGTCCAAAGTAAACACATTTTCCAAGCGACAAACAAGAGTAAAAGAGAAAATAAAATATATAAAAATTTTTAGATATTATAAATATTATATAATATTACAGATACATTTATTTTCTGTTTTATTTTTTAGCAAAATACATAAATATATATTATTGTTCAAAAGTTTGGGGTCAGTAAGATTAAATTTATAAATCTATTATTTTTATTCCGCAATAAGGATGCATTAAATTTATAAAAATGTATAGACATTTAATAAAGACATTTAAAATGTTAAGAGATTTATATTTCAGATAAATTCTGTTCTTTTAAACATTCTATTCATTACAAAAAAATCTTGAAAACATAAAATATATCATGGTTTCCACAAAAATACAAAGCCACATGACTGTTTTCAACATTGATAATAATCATAAATGCTTCTTCAGCAGCAAATCAGCTGACACTGAAGACTGGAGTAATGATGCTGAAAATTCAGCTTTGCATCACAGGAATAAATTACATTTGAATATATATTCAGACAGAAATTAGAATTTAAAAAAAAAAAAAAAAATCACAATATTATTGTTTTTTCGTCTTTCGAAAATATTTCAAAACAATTTACTGACCCTACATTTTTGAACGGTTGCAATTTTACATAAAACAATATAGTTGCAAGCATATATAATTTTAAACGTTGGCAGGTAAAGCATTAGTTTGGCACATGAGCTCAGGGTTTGAATTCTGTCATGTCTGATAGCTGTGTGCAGCGGTGCATGCAATGTGATGCAGTTTTCCACTGGACCTTTCAAATACACGCGAGACCCGTCTCAAACATCAGCGTTAGCACCTCTGTAAGCTGCAGAAGTGAATGTTGTGAGCTTCGGTCTGTCCTGAGAGGCCAAACTCAGCTACACCTGCCAGAGACACTGACCTGAGGGACACAAACCCCGCAAGAGACTGTCGCATTAGTGAGGTGTTTACACACAAACCTACTGCTCAGTGAGTCGATATTCCTCAGTGGAACGTTCTGGAACAAACCATACGCAGCATTACAGCTGTCAGGAGACATCCGTCAGTGATGAGAAAAACTGGATGCATTAGTGCGTGATATCATTTACATATTTGTAGTTATTCACTACTTGTAGCTACAGCTGAGCTGACATAGTTAAAATTATGTTTTTAGCCTCACAAAATGTTATATATTATGTATTAGCTCTTGCATATTATACTTTTGCTAAAAGGTGACAACAGGTTCAAAATATTTAAATCAAGAATTTAAAAAAATTTAAATAAAATAAGACATTTTCCACACTGACTAATACTTTGAATTCATTTTTTTAAATATATTTTCGGTTTTTATTTTTTAATAAAAATTTTAATAATTTTAATTTTTTTAAATATTTTTTTTTTATAATTTTAATTTTTGTGAACGTTTTTGTTAAGTTTTTGCATGTTTTTGTTATTTTTATATTAAGTTTTACATTTTAATTAGCTTTTTTATATTTTAGTATTTCAACTTTAACCAAAAATGAGAAACGTTACCTTGGCAAAAACAGTTTAGCACAATAACACAACTGGCATTGTTGCCAATTTTGATTAGGTTTTTGGTAAAAGTGCATTAAAATCATCACAATACACAAAGTACTCAAGGTCAGCGAGAATTTTAAATGCTTTAATGAAGTCTCATCTGCTCACCAAGGCTGCATTCATTTAAACAAACATACAGTAAAAACAGTAATATTGTGACCCCCCAAATAGCTGTTTTCTATTTGAATATATTGTAAAATGTAATTTATTCCTGTGACGCAAAGCTGAATTTTCAGCATTATTACTCCAGTCTAATTTGCTGCTCAAGAACATTTCTGATTATTATCAATGTTGAAAACAGTTGTGTTGCTTCATATTTTTGTGGAAACAGTCATATATTTTATTTTTCAGAATTCTTTGATGAATAGAAATTTCAAAAGAACAGCATTTCTTTGAATCGATTTGAAATCGTTTGTAACAGTATTAATGTTTACTGTCACTTTTAACCAATTTAATGCATTCTTGCTGAATAAAGGTAATAAAGTCCTACTTACCCCAAACTTTTGAATGCTTAACGTGTTATTCTTTGACCGTGTTGAGTTATTTTTAGTTTTCTGATAATTCATGACACAGAGAGTGAGAATGTAACACCAAACATGTCCTGTTGTGCAAACACAGCCGTCGCCTACATTTTTTTACTTTTAATGAAAAACTGCTCCGCTTCAGACACCCCACCGAGATCAACACAGATCACAAGTCCAACACGCAAGAGAGGACACTGAGGGGTACATGACGCCAAAGACTGTTTGCTCTCTAAACAACATAAAATCCAAATCGTGTACTTAAGATCTCTGGGGTCGATCTGTAAACATAACAAGCAGGTAAAAGCAGGGGAAGAGGATATGACATCATCAAACAGAGACGCTGGACCGCGGTGTCTCTCAGCAGGGGACAAATGTAAGCGGCGACCTGCGGACATTCAGCCACTGATCCAATCTCCCTCACAGAAATGACTTCCGTACTAAAACACGACCTTCTGCTCGTTATAGAAAAACACCAGCGGCAAGTGTGTGTGTGTGCGTTTGACATCCTTGCTGAAGAGAGAGTATGAAAGCATTGAGAGGGCAGATGAGAGACAAGGACGCTCGGTTCCAGACCCGAAGCACAAAACTGTTCCACGCTACTGAACACACTTTCAAATTAAGCATCTGAAGGCCTGAGCATGACTTCACTGTGACGGAAACTAAAATTCTGGACTTTAAGACCTTTCAGGACTACAATCGATGCGAAATAAACATAAGGGAGCTGAACACTGAACTATCAGAGCAGACTTTAAATCATCTAAACTCCAGATGCAACACAAGGCCTCTTAAAATACAAACTCAGCTTTGAGAAAAGCATCTACTTAGGCCCCATTTACACTAATGCGTTTTTGTTTTAAAACGGCATTTTAAAACGAAAACGATCCTCATCTACACTGGCGTTTTCACTACGTTTCAGAAATGATCTCTGTCCACACTACACAACCGAAAACGCATGTCACATGATCATTCATGCATGTACATCCATAAATGCATACGTAGATGCCCTATTATTTAGATGGTGAACGCGACAGGCCTAACCGTAGCAAAAGTTATGCGTTTTAAAACAAAAACGCACTAGTGTGAACGTAGCCTTATTTGTTTAATTTTTTCCCCTAAATTCTATTTTATTTGTTCCCGAATTCCACTTTTTCAGAAATTCCATTTTATTCTTACCCAAAATTTTCTGAGGAACAGTTTAGTGAAGCTTAAGACAAAAAAAAAAAATTAATAATAATAATAAAATAAATAAAAAATCTCTTTTTTTTTTTTTTAGGTTTTGTTGCGTATCATATTTGATACATCAGGCTTTTATGGCTCATATAGACTTATATAGTGAGAATACGGAGGAAAAACAGCTCAGTTTTATTCAGAGACACAAACTGAGCAAAAATATGCAATTTGGAGCAGATGCTATTTTTAGTATAGTATTTAGTATTTTAAGTAAGATGAAATTGTGACTGTCATGTAAATCAATGAGATCTTTATAACAGTATAGCAGATACTTACATAAAACTATATAAATATCAATCATCACTCTGTATATCCAATAATGTCTTTTTAGAAGATATAAATGCTTAGCTTGATGATCAAAACATATAATGCAATGCAATACAATGATGATTGAGAGATGAACAAATACATTTCCTCAAAAGCCCGATGATCATACTCATGATTTTTCTAAAAAAAACGGGTCCAAGCGCGAATGACGTGTTCACATATGCACAATCGAACCGAGCTAAGGGGGGAAACGTGCCAGGTTCCGAAACAACGGGCCAATACGGAGGAAAAACAGCTCAGTTTTATTCAGAGACACAAACTGAGCAAAAATATGCAATTTGGAGCAGATGCTATTTTTAGTATAGTATTTAGTATTTTAAGTAAGATGAAATTGTGACTGTCATGTAAATCAATGAGATCTTTATAACAGTATAGCAGATACTTACATAAAACTATATAAATATCAATCATCACTCTGTATATCCAATAATGTCTTTTTAGAAGATATAAATGCTTAGCTTGATGATCAAAACATATAATGCAATGCAATACAATGATGATTGAGAGATGAACAAATACATTTCCTCAAAAGCCCGATGATCATACTCATGATTTTTCTAAAAAAAAAAAAGATGTCTGGATAATCAAGTAAAGCTACCTCGCTTCAGTCCAGTAAGTGTTCATCTTTAAATATTACTAACTACATAAAAGGTATTCTTATGTTTACTTGATAAAAATCAGTAAAAATTTCACAGCAGAAAGACACGTGAAGTATGAGCTGGAGGTGGATGTTTGTACAAGTAAACTAAGGGTGTTTTCACACCTGTAGATCAATTGTTTTTTTTCCGAAACGGGGATTAAAATGATTACAATGTTGCTTTTTATTCCTGGTGCGGTTTGCTTTCACACGGCAATGTTTCTAAACGGGCCAAATTTGTTAATACAAGTCACGCGCGAGTAAACTGTTCTCTCATTGGTCAAAGTTCCACGGTTTATTTTCCGGGATTCCACTTAGCTGTCACTGCTGTCATCCGTCAGGATGGAACGACAACAGCTTCACGGGCTTATTGTTTTTGTTTTTTTTGCAGATGTCGTTATATTAATTTATCACTTTGAGCAGGAGTCCTGGATTCATCGGGAAAACATTTTTAAAATGCACATACTAGGAAGAAGAGCAATAAGACGGCATTATAAAATGAAAAAGTGCGCTTTGATTTTGAATGGCGAAGACGTGCTCACCCACAGACATTCACATGGTTCATTTTGAAGTATTAGCAAAACAACAAAGCTAATGCTTTTCACGGAACTTACGTAATTACCCATCATAAATTGTGATATAGCCTGGTTCGTTGGTCCGTTAGATCGGATTGCTTTCTCACTACAACCGAACCGCTCCAGAGTTCGTTTTCAATCGAGCCGAGACCACCTCGTTCAGGC
>NW_015641057.1:2441065-2446508 GCF_001515625.1 Sinocyclocheilus rhinocerous
CCGTCAGAATGAGAGTCCAAACAGCTGATAAAACATCACAGTAATCCACAAGTAATCCACACAACTCCAGTCCATCAATTAACATGTTGTGAAGCCAAAAGCTATGTGTTTGTAAAAAAAAAATCCAGTCTTAAACTGCTTTTGCATTTAAATGGTGCTTGATCTGTGCATATTTCTCTACTGAATCAGACAAGGCAACTTTTGCACTGTCTGGAGGAAGTATTATTATGGATCATGGACTTATATTTCGGTCAAAAGCAACACTATAAAGTTAAAATACCTTCATGATGGATTTGTTACCTAAAAACATGGAGCTTTTATATATTATATATTTAACTATATAATGTCTGAACTTCCAGTTCGCCTTCCCTCGCATCCACATATGTGTAGCCTATATGTATATTTTTTACATATAGTGTGCAAAAAGTATGAGCAATTTTTTTTAAGACTTAAGCCACGCCCACCAGCGTCTCTCCAGCTGCAGTGCATACTGCACACTTTATAATATAATATAGTGTGTGCAGTATGCACAGTGCAGCTGGTGGGCGTGGCTTGAGTCTTGACGCGAGTGCCCTCCAAACATTCCCAATCCACTCGAGCTCCAGGACTCCTTTATGACGTCACAGAATTCCCTCTTATTGGCGCTTTTCCAGTTCCACAACTTCCAAGTGTTATTTACCCAAAGGCAATAAACTTCCGGTTACCGAATCTGTTCTGTAATCGATGCCGCTCTGCGAGTGACAGCACGCAAGCCACAATGAAACTGTTACGCTGGAACCGCTCTAAAACAACGTTACACTTCAAACGCTTCACACTTCAAAAGTTAGCCTACACTTCGAAACAGAACGTTATTACAGTCACAATGCAACGTAAGCGCTCCATACAGAAACAACGTTTCATTTTGCAGTGAAACAGTGTTGTATGTCGCGGTAAAATATTATATTTTTCAAAGTATGATTTTTACATGGAACTCCATAGTATTACCACGGTCTAAAAACATACTTTATATGTTACTATCAGAGGTGACAGTTATCTAACAAGAAAAGTAGGGGTTTAAAAGTCTCCTGAATTGAAAGAGGTTCAGCGTTGAACGTTTGAGGTCCCTTCCTGATAATTGTAACCCTTTGAAGGAACAGTGTTTCAAAACACACTTCACACTCGACTTCCTCATCAGAGAAGTCGAAGCACGTAGCGAGCGAGCTGCGAAACTTCTCAAACTGACCAGAGCCTCATGATTTCATGTAGGAAATGTGAATTCAAACATCTCCGAGTTTAATAAAGTCTGGTTCAAGCATAAATCTGTTTAATAACACTCTGACGCTTCACTACAGTAGCCTACTGACAGCACAATAGGAGCATCAAACACTTACAAATTTCTTCTTTCCGTCTCCTTCGTCATAGTTCTTCTTGCTTTTCTTCTCCTTGTCTTTCCCACTTTTGGGAGCACCAGCAGATGCTGAGTTTGGATCCATTTTTGTTCTGTAAAATCACTTCTATTCCTCGAACGCCCGCTCAGGGCGTCTTAACCCGCGGCCTGGTGCTGCTGCGCGCCACCGGCCTGCGCTTGTCCTCCAGCACAAAGGAAAAGGAGGGAAGTTTGAACCCTAAAGTCCGGATCACAGAAGCGTGCGAGTCTCGTACCTTTCGCGACTCAATACGCGCCCGCGCTGATCTCCGCGCACAAGTCTCCGCGTCCGCACGCGCGTTTTGGCGCAAGTTTGTCTCGATCGCGAATAAACAAACCACGCGTGAAATCTCTAAACCTAAAGATCCACGCTGTCAATCTAAAGAGCTGTCATGAACTCCTCTGATGATTGATATAAAGTCCTGGCGCGTCATGGTAAAGTCCTCAGATCGTAAGAACAGCCATGAGGAGATCAGCTGAAGTTTTCCGCTTTCTCTCTTTCTCTCTTTCTCTCTTCCTGTGTGTGCTGGCCTGGGCAGGTCAGATGGGCGGAGCCAGCATGCGCACAGACACACACCTGAGTGTATCACATACAGGTAGACAAACACTGACCCCTGCAGACCCCTCACGTGTCTAAAATATTAATTAAAAATGGCTTTAAAAACGTTAAAGTTTGTCATGCATTGTGTGACACATATCGCTATCCTCATATTGGAGTATTCAGATGTTAAAACTGACTTCCCAATAATGTTTTTACAATGATTCAGCTGTGATAACATCTTTATAAATAGTAAAAAAAAAAAAAAAGTTTATTATTTAAAATTAAGTAATACTTATATTCAGCAAGGATGTTTAATTAATCAAAAAGTGACAGTAAATACATTTATAATGTAATAAATTCTGTTCTTTTGAATTTTATATTCATCAAATAATCGTGAAAAAAGAAATGTATCACAGCTGTTCAACATTGATAATAATCAGAAATGTTTCCTGAGCAGCAAATCAGCATATTAGAATGATTTCTGAAGGATCATGTGACACTGAAGACTGGAGTAATGATGCTGAAAATTCAGCTTTATATTATAGGAATAAATTGCATTTTAAAATATATTCAAGTAGAAAACAATTATTTGAAATTGTAATATTTTTTCACAATATATATATACAGTATATATTGTATTTTTTTTTTAAATGCAGTCTTGGTGAGCAGAAGATCATTTTACTCCACAAGTCACCGTTTCGCTTTCTCTTCATGGCAATAAACACAGTCTGATTTTGGCCTTTAAACTGAAGGTGGATTTGAACTGTTTTGCTATTGTAAGAACAAGCTTATGAGAAAAGGTTATGGGTATTTATGTCATGTGTCCCTGATATTTCTTAGAAAATGATAATTCTTGTTTTTATACATTAGACCTATAAGAAAGAAAAATATGATGGGGGGATGAGGGCAAATATTATGTACAGAAGAGTAAATTTAAATTTAAAACTGTATATTGAAATGAATTAATAACTTTTTACTTAAAATATATAATTTATTTCCTCTGTTTATTTTTCTTCTATTTTCTCTTGGCAAATAGTGCATATAATGTCATCTGGCATTTTCTATTATGTGTTCTAAAATAAAAAAATAAAAAATAAAAAATAAAAAAAATCTAGATTTCTTCCTCACTAACCTTTGTTTTATTTCTAAGCGAAGCGCGCCACCTGCTGGTAAGAAGATGATCCGCCGCTGCGTGTTTGTGTGTTTCAAAACACATTCATGCAGTTTAAAAGGCAGGAAAACTTCATTTAGACTTGCCTACTCGTTACTGATTTGTCCCATTAACAGGTAAAAGCAGAACGGATCCTGATGAATTCATGCTGTTTAAGGCACATTAAGAGCCGTTTCATTTTGCTCATCTTTCCAATGTCATTAACTTTAACGGCAGACTTCAGGAACACTGGAGAGAAGCTGCTGACAGTTGACTAAATCAGTGTTATTCAGCGGTGTGTGTAATTAACAGGCCTCGGACGGTTACGGGTGTGTGTCATAAAGAGACAAAAAAAGAAAAGAAAAGCTCTTTGCAGATAGTCTGTGCATCCATTTCTCTCTTTAAGCGAATGCAGAATATTTCTTTCAGCTCTGCAGAAATCAGCCAGTCAGTCACGGCGTGTTTCTTTGTAAATGTGCTGACTCAAGACAACCCAGTTTCACACAGTCATTATCATCTACTGCAAACACTCCAATTTACCCAGACTCTCATCGAAATCCCACCAGTGCGCAAGAAACCCAAGGAAATATCAGGGGCCTGTGACACTGAAGGGCCCCGGACTGACAGAATGTATGGTAATGATGGCTGTTGTGAAGTAATGAGGACATTCTCTGTCATGCAGGGCTTTTCACACACAGACACTTCTATTGTCTTTATGACTGCAGATTAACCCACAGACTAACGCTATACATTTTTCGAAATATTAGTTAGTCTCGTTAGGAAGCAGTTTCTCTGTTGAGATACTTGAGATGCTGAATACAGTACAAATTGGTGTACAGTCGTTTTTTGTTTTAATTTGTAAATGTGCTGACTCAAGACAACCCAGTTTCTCACAGTCATTATCATCTACTGCACACACTCCAATTTACCCAGACTCTCATCGAAATCCCACCAGCGCGCAAGAAACCCAAGGAAATATCAGGGGCCTGTGACACTGAAGGGCCCCGGACTGACAGAATGTATGGTAATGATGGCTGTTGTGAAGTAATGAGGACATTCTCTGTCATGCAGGGCTTTTCACACACAGACACTTCTATTGTCTTTATGACTGCAGATTAACCCACAGACTAACGCTATACATTTTTCGAAATATTAGTTAGTCTCGTTAGGAAGCAGTTTCTCTGTTGAGATACTTGAGATGCTGAATACAGTACAAATTGGTGTACAGTCGTTTTTTGTTTTAAATGAATAAAAGCACAAATAGCCGATGGGAAATATTGAATAGGTAAAATGAACTCGGAAATAATTAATACTTCATAAACAGTAGCTTGTTTTGAACACATCAGATGTCTGCCCTTTATAAAAACCGTTTTAAGAGTTTCAGGCCCTTTTCCTATAGTTGAAAGTTTGCCTTAGATGTTCTGGGGACATTTTCAGCAAAGTTGTCCTCAAAAGTGTAGCTAGGTCAGAAACTCTCTCTCTCACACACACACACACACACACACACTGCCACTGATCTGTGGTTTTTGGAAGACTGTATTATACCCCAAAACAATTGAATATTTGTGTCATGTCCATTAGTTTCTCTCAGTCTTTGCGAGCTGCTCGGTAAGGCGCTTGAGGAAAGAGACACATCCATTTGTCTTGGTTTCATATTATAGGCCCGGCGTCTGTCTTATCGAGTCACACCTGATTCTCTGCGTCTGTCATCACGGCTTTGGCGCATCGGATGTGGATTAAGACAGATATCAGATTGATTTGTATCTCCGCTGGCGCTGGTGTCTTACGTAACTTCTGGAGAATAAAATAACTGTCAGACAATCATCGATAGATGATTCTGGCTCAGCTGAGTGGAAGTCAGACTAACTACTGCTGGACTCATTTAGCTGCTGTGTCTCACAGGACACAATAATGACGTTTTCACAGGATTTTGAACCTCAAACCTTTAGCTCAGATCTTTAAAGCTGCAGTCCGTAAGTTTTGCCTCTTTGTCGCCATCTCTGTTTGAAAACCTGCAATTGCAGCTGTTTGCAGAATTATCTAGCTTGCGTGGGTTGTGAGTCGGCGCGGCTCCAGCGGGGATGAATCTAATGTTCTTAAGAGTATGTGTGGCAGTCAGTCACCGCACCGGTGTGGATATTTACTGTACTTCGCAATCACAGATTCTAGACTACATCTTGGAATATATGACCCAAATAAGCATTTTCACCGGATATTGTCATCTGAACACACAAGTAACAAGTCTGCCACATTTGTTCTGACCAACTGAGGAAAAAAGCATTACAATAAATCGCGCTACCAATGGTGATTTAATCTAAAGATCAGTTAGCTCATATCACATCAAACC
>NW_015641057.1:2447319-2455658 GCF_001515625.1 Sinocyclocheilus rhinocerous
GCCACCTGCAGGATCCTCACATGCGATAGCCTAGTAGCCGGGACAACTTCTTTATGTTTACAGACGTGACGTAATGATGCAGTGCCATGCTTGAATTTCCCGCGAAAACCTACCCGTACCACTCAAATTAGAAAACATTATTATAAGCTAACCGTTGTGAATCGGGCTAAAGTAAGGCGATAGTTTTGAACACTGGCTGGTTATGTACTTGCTCAAATATTGATTTCAGATCATTTTTAACCAAAAAAAATTACAATTATTAAAATCCTGGCATCATTTACTCACCTGAATGACTTACTTTCTTCAGTGGAAAAATGCTCAAACCAGTGTTGTTATTGGTAACTAAGACTATTAAAAATCTTCGTTATTAAACAATAATTGGAATTAAGATGACATTTTTAGATGAAAAACTTGAACGAAGATTTGAAAAATTTGGCAACTACTGGAAATAAAATAAGTTGATGTACTAAAATGACTAATACAAAAAAAAAATAGATAAAGCTGAATAGAAATAAAAATGAATAATTGTTAAAAAATTAATAAAAATGACAAAAGTACATAAACTGCTAAAATTAAAATTAAAACTGAAAATCTAAAAATAAAAGCTTATTCAAACTATTGATACATACATTCATTTAAAAAAAAACTAATATGACAACAAAATTATTAAAAAATAAAATTAAAATGTAAACTGAAAATATACAAAATAAAATCTTATCAAAAATATTCATAAATACTATAAAAATAAAAACTAAGCACAAACAAAATTACTAAAACTTCATTAAATTAAAACTGAAAATATAAAAGTAAAAGCTTTCAAATATTAATAAATACTATAATAGTATGTAAATAATACTAAAATAATGAATATTGGAAATGTTGCCTTGGAAACCAACTGAAATAAATAAGTACAAATAAAAAAAATGACAACAAACGTATTAAAACAAATTAAAATGAAATCAAATATACAAATAAAAGCTTATTCAAACTATTAATAAATAATATAATTAAAAACAAATGAAAATGACTAAAATTATTAAAACTAAAATGTAAACTGAAAAAAAGCTTATTAAAAATATTAATAAATACTATAAAAATAAAAAGAACTAAATAACTAATTAACAAAAGCACAGAAAATACTAAACTTAAAATTAAAACTGAAAATATAAAAATAAAAGCTTTAAAATATTAATAAATACTATAATAGTGCATAAATAACACTTGAATAATGAAGATAGGAAATGTTGCCTTAGAAATAAAATACGTTTAAAAAGAAGTACTACAATTACTAAAACTAAAACGGAAATAAAGATAAAGCTAAATTGAAATATATCTAATAAAAATAAAAAGGAGAAAAGCAGATACTACAAAAACAAAGTAAAATCTGAAAATATAAAAATAAAAGCTTATTCAAAATAAAAATTGTATATAAATAATATTAAATAACAGGTTTAAAGGTTATTCATACAACTCATGCATGGGAAACTCATAATTTTGTGTTCAAGTCATATGTGTTTGGAAAAAAAACACAAGGATGAGTAAATGATGACATGAGGATGAAGACACGATTCTGTAACCGCTAGGCCGTAACTGTGTGCTCAATTAAAAAGCGGCAGAGCTGAGATGATCTGCATGTTTGCTTCTTCTCATCACAACCTCATCCTATCAACCGTGATCAATATCAGCACATTTTCCAGAGACGGACGGTCATGAATGTGAGATTTAATCATGGTTTAACATCGTACAAGAAAATAATCTCTTACATAACGCACACGACTTGTGATAAACCGTATATGGACAGATACTATAATTAAATAACACTTGAATAATGAAGATGAAGATAGGAAATGTTGCCTTAGAAATAAAATACGTTTAAAAAGAAGTACTACAATTACTAAAACGGAAATAAAGATAAAGCTAAATTGAAATATATCTAATAAAAATAAAAAGGAGAAAAGCATATACTACAAAAACAAAGTAAAATCTGAAAATATAAAAATAAAAGCTTATTCAAAATAAAAATTGTATATAAATAATATTAAATAACAGGTTTAAAGGTTATTCATACAACTCATGCATGGGAAACTCATAATTTTGTGTTCAAGTCATATGTGTTTGGAAAAAAAACACAAGGATGAGTAAATGATGACATGAGGATGAAGACACGATTCTGTAACCGCTAGGCCGTAACTGTGTGCTCAATTAAAAAGCGGCAGAGCTGAGATGATCTGCATGTTTGCTTCTTCTCATCACAACCTCATCCTATCAACCGTGATCAATATCAGCACATTTTCCAGAGACGGACGGTCATGAATGTGAGATTTAATCATGGTTTAACATCGTACAAGAAAATAATCTCTTACATAACGCACACGACTTGTGATAAACCGTATATGGACAGAAAATGCCGTGCAGAAGTACAAAACAGTCATTATATACAGACGGATCGATCACACGGGTGAGTTCGGCTTTTGCATCCAAGTCAGGGCTCAAACGGATCATTTGTAGGAGCTGCGGGCCTCTCGCAGTGAGCGGTCGTAAGGCATGGAGGCGAAGAAAGAGTTCCTCAGCTGACAGTTGATGAAGAACACGATGAGGAGGACCAGCAGGAAGAGCACCAGGCACATCACCACATAAGTGGCCAGGTCCGGTTTGTCGGGCTCGCCCTCTCGCAGGGCGCTCCCGCGGCCCGTGGGCTTCAGGAGGGCCGACACGCTCACGGGCCCGTGGGACACGTTCAGAGGCGCCGGCATGTGTGTGTTGCTCATCAGATCGAAGTCTCGTGCCGCTGCCGTGGAATTCAACAGCATCTGCATGATGAATCTAGACTGAAATAGATCAATACACACTATTCATACTAGTACAGAATTTTAGTTATTCTGTACACTCTAAGCATTATAATGCACTATAATGCATTTGAAAAGCTGTTTTTTAAGTATTGTCTTTATATTTCTTATGTACATAAAACTTGGACTATTATTGCATTGTATCATGTATAAATGACATTGGGGCTAGTTGTCACGGGGTCTGTATGTCAGTTATATATAAGATTCTTTAGTCAAATTGTACAGATGCTTGTTTTTTAGCAGTGGTTTTGTGTGTTGGTTTTCCCCTAACAGTCTTTTTTGTGACGTTTATTCTCTAAACTACAAACCCAATATTATCATATGATTATTATATCTGTTGGGAGAACAACTGAACACATTAAAACCACACTAACATATAATTAAGACAAAATTCACTAAATAACGAAGATATATTTGAACTGAAACATTGAATGTGCTCTCAGGACCAGAGTAGCTATTCTACGTACAAGGCAAGTTGGGGCAAGTTGTCACATGTTATTTATTTACTGCTGTTTTGTGAATTTTATTTCATAAGCCTAATTTTATTTGGGCTAATTAAAACCACTCTGACATAAATCAAGACGAGTCACTAATTAAGACAATATTCACTATATAATGAAGGTAGACTTGAACTGAAATGTTGAACCTATTTTCAGGACAAGAGTATTTTACATACAAGGCAGGTTGGGGCAAGTTGTCACACGTTATTTATGTAAATAGTTTTACTGATTAATTTTCATTACTGAAAATCCATCATATTTCATGATGACTTATTTTACTTTTTTCCCCCCAAGATATTGCTTCTTATTATGACAACTTACCCCATATCATGTGACATGGTCAATGTGTGTTCAATGAACAGTCTTTTATCCAGACAACAATGTTTATGTTTAATATATATATATATATATATATATATATATATTGTACTCAAGACAAAAAAATAAACCTAAAAGGCTTTTCAATGGAATGAAAGATGTGACGTCTAACCCCGGTGTCCTCTACATGTAACTTTATTTATGTAAATACACCATTGCGCGCATGAGCTCTGCAATAAAAACACCATAATTAACTGAAAGTGCCGAAGATGTGCGCTCTGTGTCTGTTGCGCGTTATTTAAGAGGTTTCAGGGTTTCGCTTACCGTCTGTGCGCCGAAGACAGCAGGGCGAGGAGGACGCGGCGCGTCGTTGCGTTCGCATTCCACGAACTCCACAAGACCACCAGACCTCCAACACACCTCAAACAGGGGCTCTGATCATCGGCAATACATCCACAGATGGCTCAATCAGTCTATCCATGTCCCACTGTGTGCTTTTCCATAGAATTATGCGCTAGCGGAGTGAGAAGACCTCTCCAATCACACCGACGGATCCAAATGTCTCCAAATAAACGCGCAGTGAAGGTCAATAACAGCGCATGACGTATTCTCAGTATCCTCGCACACACAGAATCACTCCTTTCTGACAGGTTTCCACGGTTTGGACCGGCGCCCGTCTAACCAACATCCCGTCGCATGTTTATATCCAGGGAAAGTGGCTCTCCACACGCACATCCGTCATCCGCGATCTAAGGTAACTGGGGTCGATCGATCCGGTTCGGCTGGAGAGGAAGAGTATTTACGAACAAATAAAAGAAACATAGAAACTAAATAGGCTACACGAGCAGTTATCTGGGCGCAATGGGGATGGAGACGCGCTTATGTCTCTCCCTCTCTCTTCTCAGACAGACTCTTCAATTTGAGACAAAGTGCGTGAAGAGTTTCAGGAGGGTGCGGAATGTCTCAAAGAGGTTTTACCGGGGGAGAGAGAGAAACATGCAGCCTATCAGGTGAACCAGCCATTTAAAGGGACCATTTGAGAAGCTGATGTCATTAACCCTCTGCTGTTGTTCGGTAATTTTAGAACGAATATTTTTTTATTATTTTATTTTTTATTTTTTAGAAAAAAAAAATGTATCGACAATTTAAAAATCGCTATCGGAATGGTACGAAACTAGATGACTTTTATGGCAGTCGCTATGTGACCACAAAAAAAAAAAAAAAAATTGTGGACTTGATTCGAAAAAGCTAAATGGTCATAAAAAAGTCACACTTGTGTTGTTCGCGGTCAAAAATGACCACCATTGGAAATGAATGGGAAATACGCAAAAATACAAATAATTTTTTTGTGTGTACAATGTACAAATCATTCATGATGCAGAAAAAAATGTGCACAGCAATGAAGGGGTGACTCAAAAATATCAAGAGTGCAAAATAGACACACTCCACCCACCACAGACACATTTATGAACTAGTGTGACTAACACAAATCATGTTTCTGCAAATGCGTGAAATACAATCAATAATTCAGCCACAATGCAGTAAAAACACAGACACCAAGGAAGGGGTTACATTTTAAAACAGTGATCCTAAAATCTGTCTCGCGACATCCACTTTCCTGCAGAGTTTAGCTCTACCCTAATCAAACACACCTGAGTTTGCTAATCAATGTCTTCAGGATCATTAGAAAATCACAGGTAGGTTTGTTTGATTATAGGGTTGGAGCTAAACTCTGCAGGAAAGTGGATATCGCGAGCCAGATATGAGGATCACTGCTCTAAAACATCAAGAGTACAAAACAGACACACTGACTAACTCACTCACACAACACACTATTGTACACATACAAATAAAATGGTGTGGCTGTAACAATATTGCAAAATTGAGCCAGAAGACTCAAATAAGAGGTTGAAATCAGATTGATTAATCTCTGATAAAGTATTCCTGTTCATTTTTGTTACATTTTATTTTTAACTTTGATGTTATGTGTAATAAAATGCCTTTCTCTGTGTTCAGGTTTGGCTGTAGTAAAATTAATGCGAAAACTCATTTCAAACCAACATTAAAAAAAAAAAAAACTAAAAATTTACAAAAAGTTGTCTTTGAGAATGTCTAAATACATATCCAAATCCACAACTTAATAAAAAAAAACATTATGTCTAAAAACAACTAGAGGATTTACAAGCCTTTTATATAAAGTATAGCTAAATAGGAATGGCTAAAATTGCATCTAATTTTTTTTAAAACTCTGATAGGAAGGTAAAATTCTGACTTTAAAAATTGGGTTTTAAAGGCATTGTCTCTATTTTAACATGAAATACTGCCATAATTGAAAAGTAATAGAAAATATTAGAATTTTTTTTTATTTATTATTTTTAATGGGAAAAATTGATCATAATTTTTGCATAAATATTTATTAGTACCATGAAATCCTTTCAAAATACAAAAGAAAAAAATATATTATTGAAAAAATATATTACATTTTACTGAAAATAAAAAAAGTTACATTTCAGGTGTCCGCGAACAACACAAGTGTGACTCCCAAATACAATAACAGAGGGTTAAGGAGTTGTTAGTCAAGGCCCGTTCACACTTAGAACAATAATGATAACTATAATGATAATTATATTAGCGTTCAAACCAACACACCATACCAGGGATCCTCAAATCTGGCCCACGAGATCCACTTTCCTGCAGAGTTTAGCTCTAACCCTAATCAAACACACCTGAGCATACTAATCAGTGTCTTCAGGATCATTAGAAAATCACAGGTAGGTGAGTTTGATCAGGGTTGGAGCTAAACTCTGCAGCGCATTGGCCCTCCAGGGCAAGATTTGAGGAACCCTGCGTAGACCATATGTATAGCCCCACCCCTTTTCAACGCTGCTCTCCTTGTCTTCTGCCTTCCGTTTGTATTTCCACAGCATGAAGGTAAGTTTGTATGAATTTATGAATTAACTTTTTGTTTTAAAATCTTCCTGGTCTAATGACATTTACTTTGAACATTACAATGCACATGATAACTTTCGTTATACAATAAGTAAATCCACTTTACAAGTGATACTGTAGAGCTACCGCAAAAACGGGAGTTCAAAGACAAAATTCTAAAGACGGTTTCTCTGACACATAAGGTCTATAACATTCTGTTTTAGCTGTGGGAACATATTTTATCTGGGGGGTCTTGATGTTGAAGGGCGGGGCCGCGCAGCGGGGTATTTTAGACAAAATCCTAATACTGAACAGCCCAAACTCTTATAGATGAACATACAAATTAATGAAGACAGATTTACATGAGAATGAATATATTTGTGCTTTTGTGATTTTAGTTCAATATTTTTTCTTTAACATTTATTCTATAAGGGTATTTTACTAAATATTAACATCTGATACGCCTGAGTTTTGGTCAGTGCGCTTGCTGACTGAATACTGCACTTTGGCGAATTCTCTTTAAGTGCAGATGAACATGCTATGCAAATGAGAGATTCATTCATCATACACTGCAGACAGCTTAGGCTATATAACTGGAGTTTTTTATGTGCTTGCACTTGCGCTAAAGACTGAATTCAGTGATACATTCTTTTTTTAATGTATGTTCTTTGCTTGCTGCATAATTTGTTTGTTGTTTGAATAGGTCGTGGACATGTGGCGTTATAATTAGAAACCTAACAATAACAAAATTAAAATGTCTTTCTGTAAAACGTGATCAGGTTAAATACAAAATCATTCTTATTAAAATATTTTATAACATGATAACATGGTGCTTGCCTAAAAGGTCATGATGTGCATAGTTAACAGGTTACATTAGGCTACAGTGGTTTGAACGTGTTTGACTAGAGAGTAGAGTGCAAATTAAAGAGCTGTTGTGCTTATGTGATTGTCGATGGTCATCTTGAGAAGCGAGAAAGCTTTGGAAAACGGCTCATAAAAAGGACGATGATGTAAATGCTTTTTACAAGTCGGAATCTAAAATTACGTTAATATGGCATGAACATTTCACATTAAAGGTGTGGTTGATTGCGATTTCACTTTTTTAACGTTAGTTAGTGTGTAATGTTGCTGTTTGAGCATAAACAATATCTGCAAAGTTGCAGCCCTGAAAGTTCAATGCAAACGGAGATATCGTCTTTTAAAATTCTGGCAGTTTAATGCCTACAAAAACGGCTCGTATGGACTACAACGAGTTACTTCCCGGGTTCGTGACATCACAAACCCAGACAAAACCCGCCCTCGGGAACATGCAACGAATGGGGCGAGGCCATGCTGCGCTGCTTTAGAGAAAACTGGGGGGGCACGTAAAAATCTATTCATATATGAATCGCGATTCTGTCTTCTAACGATTCTAATGGATTCACAAGTTTCAAAATCAATATTCTAAAGCAGCGGTTCTTAATACTGTTCCTCGCGTCCCCCTGCTCTGCACATGCTCTGCATCTCTCTCTCTCTCTCTCATTCAGCTCAGCTCCAACAATGAACTGTTCCATTTATACACTTATTTTCAAATAGCTATGAGAAGCATTAAACATGGACACGCTTGCGGTTGCCGTACTGTATTAAACCTTTAATCAGCTTTAAATAAAACCGTATATTAAAAGCTAACAGAAGCAGTAGCATTCACAAATAACAGCGTATTTAAAAGTATGAGACAACAACAATCAAAAAACATACCATTAAGAGC
>NW_015641057.1:2455734-2456127 GCF_001515625.1 Sinocyclocheilus rhinocerous
GCTGAGGTGAGGGGCGGGACGTTTAGACGCGCACTAGAGGCGGTTTAGCCAATCACAACACATTTTGATTGTTTTCAATCAAAAACTGTTTCTATTTCACGTATTTCTGCTTCATAAAAGCAGGAAATGATCAGCGTGTTTATGGGAGAAGGGACAGAGCATTGTAGACATTGTAGAAATTATGTGAAAAATAATGCGTTCTTTAACAAACGAAGCATTAACACATGTTAGACTGCACCCCATAAACACAATCAAGCCTAGAAAAAAAACAGTGAACCACCCCTTTAAATATTCATGTATGATTACTACTGCTTTTCAAATTCATATTTTGCGATGAAAGATGGCAGTTGACTCCACAGTTCTTGATGTCTGATAGGGGAATTTGGTATGAAT
>NW_015641057.1:2458223-2458517 GCF_001515625.1 Sinocyclocheilus rhinocerous
AACAATGAACTGTTCCATTTATACACTTATTTTCAAATAGCTATGAGAAGCATTAAACATGGACACGCTTGCGGTTGCCGTACTGTATTAAACCTTTAATCAGCTTTAAATAAAACCGTATATTAAAAGCTAACAGAAGCAGTAGCATTTACAAATAACAGCGTATTTAAAAGTATGAGACAACAACAATCAAAAAACATACCATTAAAAGCAGTACTTGCACAGGTTCTGCACGATCCTCTTCACTAATATCCTCTGCGTCTCAATTGGGCTCAAACTGATAAGCAATATAGA
>NW_015641057.1:2458718-2466639 GCF_001515625.1 Sinocyclocheilus rhinocerous
GGGGCTTCATAAAAGCAGGAAATGATCAGCGTGTTTATGGGAGAAGGGACAGAGCATTGTAGAATAAAGGTAAATTATGTGAAAAAATAATGCTTTTTTTTTTTTTAAACGAAGCATTAACACATGCTAGACTGCACCCCATAAACACAATCAAGCCTAGAAAAAAACAGTAAACCACCCCTTTAAATTCTGTCAGTGAGGGGGAGCTGTAGGGATGCGAGACGCGCAAGAAAAATACAACCGCACTATATTTCTGGTCAGGGGCGATTCTTGGATTTTCATTTTAGGGGGGCTCAGCCCCCAGTGAGGGTATAATAATAATAGCCTAATAATAAAAAAATATATAAATATAAATAAGATAAAAAATGTTTGATTAATAAGGGTTGCATACTAAACTTATTGCAGTATTCCACTGTGTTGCATAGATAGGTATAACATTTGAGTACTGAATAAGCCAAATTCAAGTCTTCATGATCTCACACACACACACAACCTGTTTACTGTACAAACACAAACTTTTACTGTTTGCATTTCTAGTACAACCCTACGCTATAGCCCCCCTAAAAATGGCCTAGCGACGCCCATGTTTCTGGTCATTTGAATATGTAATTAATCACAAAACTGTCACAAAAATTAAGTATCCGATGATCAAGGGGCACAAGAAGAATCTGGAGGGGCACAACAAGGAAAATCCCCCACCAAGTAATCATCATCATTACAGCACAAATACCACTCAGATATTTCTCAGAAAATGTCAAAATCTAGTTTTTCATTAAAATCTTGTGGATTTGACATCTTTTACTTTCTCCTCAGAAATAAACCTGGCATACTGTACATAATGTGCCAGTATAATGAAAATCATCTGAAATCATCAGTTCCTTTAATTAGCCTAACTGACACATTCATACAAGTTTTCTTAACAAGTTAGCACTGCTGTTTGATGTTCAACTATACAAACCTCTCAATGAAGACATCAGCTTTTTGAAGCCTAAACATTGTTTAGTGCTGAAGACTGTCAAGCTCATTAATATTAATGTTTTTTTTTTAAGCCAGAGGACACGCCCTCCTTGTGGTAATCACCACTGAAGAACATCATATCACAGCTCAGAGGTTAAACAGCTCATCAATATTCATCAGCACCTGTCTTGAATTAGCATCGCACACATGGGGTTGAACGGAGCAATCAGGACAGAGTCACATTGGTTGGGTGACCCCGCTAAAGTGAACAGACGGGCCGATTGGACATGACCATAAAATGTCATTTAGACACAAAAGTGTTTATGCAGCAGTAAAGAACCGCTCACACCAAGGACTACAATAAAGTTTTAATAATTGTTCTAGTTCTATGAGAATGGGAAGTACACATCACAGCTATAATTATGATGCAAAGGAACAATACTGTTGGAATCACTTTCAGAATAATTTTTTTCCCTAATGTAGAATAAAATTTTAAAATCAGAATCCACCTGACTTTAAAGAGCGCAAGCATTTGAAGTGGCAGAAAAAACTGCAGTGTGTTTATAACAACCTGCAGATGAAGGCTGTCCCATTTCGAAGGGTCCTTCAAATGCAGCCTCCAAATGCAATTTGCATAAAACTAAAGTCCTTTGAGAGTCTGTGTGTATAGAAGACAAAAGCTTTCTTATTTTGTCTGTCCCAATCTGAATAGAATAAGCATTTCCACTATATTATTGTGTCATCATTACTTGTGTTGTGTATGGTAATCTGTATCCAAAGATATTTAGAATCACACAAATGTAAAAATAAAGCAAACCTCAAATGATTAGCATTTATAAAGCATATTATAAACAAACCTCACCTAGACCCCCATTAAATGAACCAAAACACCCTTAAAAGGCTCTTGACTGGCTGCATGTTTTGTGGTTCTAACTGGTTCCATTATTTACCTTTAACTAAAGGGGAAACATTTGGGAAAAAGCTGTCACGCGACTGTCACGCTTTCAGCCTGAAAACATGCCAGTCTGCATTAGATGACCAGGTTAATGTGCTCTAGGAAGACTTTGTCACCTCATGTAAGCATCTTACACATGAACGCTTAGCCGAAAGTGCCAAAATCTCCCCACCACAGCTCAGCATAAATATCCTCCGGTGGTATTTGCATCCGCTGGAAGGGAAGAACGTAGCTGTAATTGCGGTGGACTAAGGAGATTATAATTGCTTTGCAACTGACACTTTTCTTCTAAAGGGCCCATTTTGCCACCGGGAACCTTCCTGCCTCCCCCACCACAACACTGACCCATTTTTCTGTTCTTGCGCTGTCCAATTCAATCTACCTCTAATCCACTCGCTGACAAACTAAGTCGCTCGCCTTTATTAAATTCCACCTGGAGGGCCGCTGTGATTGTAGAGATAGAGTGGACATGTACGGGAAGCAAGTGAGAAAGAGAAAAGAAATGTAAGGGAGTATTTTTAGACCACCAAACAACATCTCTTTGTTCACCCTCATTAGTATCTGGCCTGGCAATAGAATTTCGCACATATATGTTAAGCAAAAGATACAATTCTTTCCCTCGGTTCTCTCGTCCTGCAGGTTCTGCATGTAATTAACCATGAAAGACGTAAAATCACACTTGAGGACAATGGCGCTCCTTTACAAGAGGCGATGCGCAATCTTCCTCCTACGTTCCCGCTGATAACAGGAGCATGTTCTCGGCAGGGGAAACACGGGGTAATGGGAGATAAGTCTTCCCACCACGGGCCCGCTGACGCATTGGACGGCAGCCACACGAGGCTTGCTAACGAAGATCCGCGATTCATCATGTCAAGCTCTGGGTCTTTTCGAGGTTTTGTGAAGTTAGCATCCCACTGTCGTTTGTGGCTGGATCACCGCGTGAGGTTATGAGCACAGTGTGAGTTTACGAAAGGCGCTCGTGACAGAAATACACACGAGGTGAAGTGGGGAATGCCTGGAAACAAATGTTTATGTAGATTGTGTGCCATGGAATTAGTTAAGCACCTAAAATAGATCACGTCAGATTATATTTACAGCATTTAACAGACGTACTTACTTAGAGCGGCTTATGAAAAGTGCTTTAGCGTCAACTGATGGCAAGCATACAATTTAGGATGTTACAACATGATGTTTTGGATTTAGACTCTGGTTTACTGATACAGTATATTTGTGACACATTTTTAGACTTCAAATAATCTCTAAACTGAAGTATTAAAGTAGTTTGAGAAATGTGGTGATTACACTTACTTTAGACTTATTTTCACTTGCTAGAAAATAATACAAATTTCATAGGCTGTGTCCAAAAGTTAAAAAATGCTGTCTCCACTGGCGGGATACATAGGTAAGATGGCAACAAGCCACATTGGATTCCAATGATAACGTCACATTTTTAAAACGGTATTCTTGGCTATGCTACGTTAAGAAAACATTCAATTTTATAATTTTGCAAACATTATGGGAAGTTTTGAATGTTCTCTGAACATTCTGAAACAAGTAGTTAAAAGAATGTTAGATGACTGTCCAACTAAGGGTACGTTTACATGACAATGTGCTAAAAATGGAAACATTTTTCCTTAGTTTTTTTAAAGTTTCTTGTACAGATGACAACGTTGTCAAAAGATCCGAATTCACATGGATCTATGAAAACGACTAAAAACGCATGCCAGGCCAGTAGTTGGCGATGTCACTTTGTAAAGAAACATTATGTGCCTATTCACCATAGACTGAACACCTATGAGTATGACATCACTGTTTTGACAAAAGTTTACAAGAAGTATCAGCTTAAATGAATGGCCAAAAACTGAAAGAGTTAACCATTTTTAGTCGAAAACGGTATCTTGTAAATGCCCCCTAAAATGTTTCAGAAAATAAAAATGCTTAAATGATATGTAAATGTTTTTGTGCTAATGTTTTGGGAACATTATTAAAGACCAGATAACTTTGAAAATTCTATAAATGTTACAAGAAGAACGTTTGTTTATAACTTTAATAGAACCTTGCCAGAACGTTTCTTGTTAGCTGGGTATGATATACCACAATCCTGTGCTTTCCATTCAATGACAGTTCAGCTAAAATGAACGAACGAACAAACGAATAAACTAACAAATACATAAATAAAATAAAATGTTGTGTAAATGTATGTTTTTGTCCATCTTTTTCCAGTTTTGATTTAATTTATAGAAATAAATAAATATTGTAGTAATTAAATTTTCACTTAGTTGTACATTATTAGTCCGTGATCATAAATCTATTTGAAATCTTTTTAAGGAGGCACCTTCGTGTGCCTGCAAAGTCATTGCCCGATAGGGCAGCAAGGAAACAAGTCAGCTGCCTGAGCTTCAAACAAAGCTAGGCTTGCATTAAGGAGGGACCTGAACCATGGCAACCACCTGGCAATGCACTAAAAATCACTCAGACATGCATTCTCTTCATAAAATATTAAAATGTAGTTTAGAATATGTTTGTTTTTCTCTGTAAATTTTGCAGAATCGTCCTGTATTCTCTGACACAGGCCTGATTTCATGGCTGCAGCACTCTGATCTCAGCCTGGTATAAAATCATAAGGGAATAAAGAATGTGATCGCTGTGGACCAGCGCTGGCAGAGAGCAGGACTTCATTTATATAACTCTGTTAAATAAACAGACACAATCCAGGCTCGGTATGGAATATCTCTCTCTCTCTCTCCCCATGTACAATACAGCTCAACATCGACCACCCACTTTTACAGCAGCCTTGGTTTTGGAAGTATTTTTTCTCATTCATTTTCTCCATAGGGATTTCAGAAAATGATTCATTATAGAATTGTGAGCCAAGAACTGTTCCAACCTGCTCTCAGATGAATCACAACATTTGATCCGAAACGTATGTGACAATCTGAAGCTACTTAACCCATAAAGCAGTCCGAATGACGCAATCAAATCAACAACATCAATGCAATATGATACTATTTAATTTTAATTTAAAGGAATTTAAATATAAAATACAATATGGCTGAAAAGTTTGGGGTCAGTCAGTTTTTTGAAAGAAATTAATGCTTTTATTCAGATTTATTAATTTATATAGATTTATTAAATTGATCTAAAAAGTGACAGT
The DNA here is from genome assembly GCF_001515625.1 of Sinocyclocheilus rhinocerous. Taxonomy (NCBI): domain Eukaryota; kingdom Metazoa; phylum Chordata; class Actinopteri; order Cypriniformes; family Cyprinidae; genus Sinocyclocheilus; species Sinocyclocheilus rhinocerous. The sequence continues at coordinate 2,463,785 of NW_015641057.1, forward strand.
AAAGACATTTATAATGCAAGATTTCTACTTCAAATAAATGCTGTTCTTTTAACTTTGCATTCATCATAGAATCCTGAAAAATAACAAATATTATGGTTTCCGCGAAAATATGAAGCAGCAACTGTTTTCAACATTGATAATAATCAGAAATGCTTTTTTATGAGCAGAAAATCAGCATATTAGAATGATTTGAAGGATCATGTGACACTGAAGACTGGAGTAATAATGCTGGAAATTCAGCTTTGCATCACAGGAATACAATTTAAAATATATTTTATAATATATATAAAAAACAGCTATTTGAAATTGTAATAATATTTCACAATATTAACGTTTTTACTTATTTTTTTTAATGAAATAAATGCAGCCTTCATGAGCAGAAGAGACAAAACATTTGAAAAACATCGAATCAAGACCCAAACTTTTGAACAGTAGTGTATATTATAAATTTATTGCAAAAATATGAGTAGTTTGACAGACATTTGACTCAAACTCGGTTATGTTTTTTGCAATGCTTCATGGAAACTTCTCTGATTGGTGGATCTCTCTTTAGAATTATGGGTGATGTAAATCTTCAAATTCTGATTTGTACTGCTAAAATCAGACACTTTTGGTCTATTATGATGCCTTGATGAATAAAGCTTGTGTTTAATTTTATGATCAGTTATTATTGCAACAGTGAATCCTGTATAATAATGCTGGAAATTCAGCTTTGCATCACAGGAATACAATTTAAAATATATTTTATAATATATATAGAAAACAGCTATTTGAAATTGTAATAATATTTCACAATATTAACGTTTTTACTTATTTTTTTAATGAAATAAATGCAGCCTTCATGAGCAGAAGAGACAAAACATTTGAAAAACATCGAATCAAGACCCAAACTTTTGAACAGTAGTGTATATTAGAAATTTATTGCAAAAATATGAGTAGTTTGACAATGTTTTGACTCAAACTCGGTTATGTTTTTTGCAATGCTTCATGGAAACTTCTCTGATTGGTGGATCTCTCTTTAGAATTATGGGTGATGTAAATCTTCAAATTCTGATTTGTACTGCTAAAATCAGACACTTTTGGTCTATTATGATGCCTTGATGAATAAAGCTTGTGTTTAATTTTATGATCAGTTATTATTGCAACAGTGAATCCTGTATGAATCGGTTTTACTTATTCACACCTTTACACACAATGCGAATCAGACAAGGTTGTGGCTTCTTTATATCACCTATCAAACTCTCTCCATTTCACCTGGACTCTTTAACCGCCTCTCCTGAGACGTCTTCATCCTCCTCTTCACGTCTGTCTCAGATTTGTCTCATCACACGCATGTCGTTCAGCACGGCCAGAATGCCTCGCGCTGATTTCCATAAGACTGTCAGATCTCGCTCGACATGTGTGTTTTCATGCGACACAGAGCAACACGCGCGTTAGCTGGCGTTATCATCTGACAGGGGAGAGAGGAGCTCGGGAATGTCTGGAAATAACCCACAATTCAACGTTATATAAACAGTAGAAAATCCCACCGACAGACTCAACAAACACACACACACACACACACACACACACACACAGGAATAGACTGGAGTGAGAGGAGGATTCGGAGATGACAGATTTCCCTATCAGAAGCGGCGGGTCGAGACACTCGCGTGCCAGACACCAAATCCTTGACGGAAACAAAGAAAGAGAACATATGCATATGCACACACACACACACACACACTACGGGGTGTGTGTGTTTGTTCTCTAAGCAGACACATATTTATTGTGTCTATGCTTGTGTGAGCAGTTTTAACGGTAACTAGATTTTGTAAACCACCACACGACTAGGCTGATCATAGTGCATACCAGCAAGTAGCTGTCCAGTTGCTAAGGTGTTCTAGGTGTTTTTAGCATGTTTCTATGCAGTTGCTAAGGTGTTCTTGGTGTTTAGCATGTTGCTATGCAGTTGCTAAGATGTTCTTGGTGTTTTTTAATATGTCACTATGTGGTTTGTGTGTAGTCGCTAGTAGGGGTCTGAATCGTCACTGGTTTCATGATTAAATTTGATTACGATTATCATGTCAACGATTCTATTCAATTCGATATTCCGATGCATCACGAGGATTATATCAAATGTATTTTGTGTATTTTTATTAAATTATACAAACAGACTTCTTTTAAAAATAATTACAAATGAATAATAAATCAAAACAATTGTTAAGAATTCAACCAAATAAATATAGTTTCAAAACATACAAGCAAATATGAATGAATGAATGAACGAAATAAATGAAAATATAAAGTAATAGGCAATTACAAGTGATAAACAAAAAGTACTTGCAGTATTTGAGAGTGCTTTAAGTATTCGAAAGTTTACAGAGAAACATAGTTATGTTTTTTTTTTTTTTTCTGTTTGATTATTACTGATGAGATCCACGTCCGCATTGTGATGGATCATTGCAACAAATAATTTCAACACCCCTAGTCGCTAGGGTGTTGCCATGTGGTTGTTAATGTGTTCTAGGTGTTTTAGCATGTTGCTATGCAGTTGCTAAGGTGTTCTATGTGTTTTTTAACATGTCACTATGTGGTTTCTATGGCATTTGTATGTAGTAACGTCTAAATTGCATCCAGCTGCTGCTGATCACAGCGTGAGTATAAGTAGGCAGCAGATGCAGCGCATATTCAGGTTTTTGCTGAGGAGCCGAGCCGGTGACCCCGCCGCTCAGCGGTGGTACAGGAGCTGTGGCGACGTGACGTGACGTCTCCGTTCCCTCCTTCAGGGAACGAGGGTTACATACGTAACCGAGACGATCTGTGGAGTATTTTGAGCTGAAACTTCACAGACACATTCTGGGGACACCAGAGAC
>NW_015641057.1:2466649-2467933 GCF_001515625.1 Sinocyclocheilus rhinocerous
CGGAGTTCTTTGAGAACTTCCGGGTCGTGACCACCCTCGTGCAAGTCCCTCAGTGCCTTAGCCTGGTGCACTTGCAATAACACCGAAGCAGCTAAGGCGGGACGCAGCTTCTCCACAGCCCGTATAAGCACTGCCGATCAGAGCTGACGAGTGTCTACAGGCCCGGGAGGGGAGCAACGGTTTGCCCTGCCAAGTGGTAGGGTGTTGCCATGTGGTTTCTAAGGTGTTCTAGGTATTTTTAGCATGTTGCTATGCAGTTGCTAAGGTGTTCTGGGTGTTTTTTTTTACATTTCACTATGAGGTTTCTAGGGCATTTGTATGTAGTCACTAGGGTGTTGCCATGTGGTTGCTAAGGTGTTATAGGTGTTTTAGCATGTTGCTATGCAGTTGCTAAAGTGTTCTGGGTGTTTCTAGCATGTTGCTATGCACTTGCTAAGGTGTTCTAGTTGTTTTTGGCATGTTGCTATGCAGTTGCTAAGGTGTTCTGGGTGTTTTTTTCTCATGTTAGGGCATTTGTATGTAGTCACATGTGGTTACCATGTGGTTGCTAAGGTGTTCTAGGTGTTTTTAGCATGTTGCTATGCAGTTGCTAAGGTGTTCTGGGTGTTTTGGCATGTGGCTATGCAGTTGCTAAGGTGATCTGTTTTTATTTTATTTTTTTTGAACATGTCACTATGTGCTTTCTAGGACATTTGTATGTAGTCACTATGGTGTTGCCATGTGGTTTTTAAGGTGTTCTGCGTGTTTTATCATGTTGCTATGAAGTTGCTAAGGTGTTCTAGGATTTTTTTAACATGTCACTATGTGTCATTTGTATATCATTGCTAGGGTGTTGCTATGTGGTTGCTCAAGTTTTCTGTGTGTTTTTAACATTTTGCTATGTGGTTTGTATTTAATTTCTGGGATGTTGTTATGGAGTTGCTAAGTTGTTCTGGTGGTTTATGAAAAGTTTTAGCATGTTGTCATGTGGTTACCATGGCATTATGGTTGTTTTTTAACACTACGTGGTTTCAAGGACATTTTTATATAATTGGCAGGGTGTTGCTATGTGGTTATTAAGGTGTTCTGGGTGTTTTTAGCATGTTGCTATGTGATTTCTAGGGAACTTGTATGTAAATTCTAGGATGTTGCTATGTGGTTGCTAAGGTATCCTGGATGCTTTGTAGCAAATTGTTACACAGTTGCCAGGGTGTTCTGGGCAGTTTTAGCATGTCAGTATGTGGTTGCTAAGGCATTGCAGGTGTGGCTGCTAGGGATTTTTTTTTTTTTTTTGCTACAGTAGGG
>NW_015641057.1:2467954-2484968 GCF_001515625.1 Sinocyclocheilus rhinocerous
GGATTTTTTTTTTTTTGCTACAGTAGGGTGTTTCTTTGGGGTAAGGTATTCTAAGTGCTTTGTAGCTAGTTGCTATGCAGTTGCCAGGGTGTTAGTTTTAGCATGTCATTATGCGGTACTTAATGTGTTGCTTATGTATTATGGGTGCTTTAGCATGTTTATATGTGGTTGCTAAAGTGTTCTGGGAGCTTTTTAGCAAGTTGCTATGCCTTTGCCAGGGTGATCTGGATGAATTTAGCATGTCGCTATGTGGTTGCTGAGGCATTTATATGTAGGTGCTACAGTGTTGCTGGTTGGCTAAGGTATTCTGGATCTTTTTTTATCATGTTGCTGTGGTTGCTAGAATGTTCTGAGTGTTTTAACCATGTTGCTATGTGGTTGCTTTGGTATTTGTATGTAGTTGCTAGGGTGTTTCTATGTGGTTGCTAAGGCATTTTGGGTATTTTTAATATGCTATGTGCTTACTAAGAAGTTCTGTTTTTTATGCCACTGTTTGGTGGATAAGGCATTCTGGGTGCTTTGTGGCTACAAGGGTGTTCTAAATAGTTTTAGCATGTCGCTATGTGGTTGCTGGGGTGTTTCTATGTGGATGTTAAGGTGTTGTTTCTAAAGCCGTGCACACACTGTTTGATTTTGGCCATGATTTGGCCGTCTGAGACAAATTTTGCAAATCCTAAAAGATTCCTCCGATCCTAGGCTAAAATCTGTGTCTTTGATCATTAGTTTGACATGTTCACCGACAGCCAATTAATGACAGTCCATCAATCAAATTTTTACCTCTGACGAAATTCTGGCAGTGCCACAAGATTTGGTGCAAAGTCCTGCAGTGTGATTTCTCCTATGACAAACGTCAAATTGTCTTGATTTTTCAAGACAAGCCATGATGAGAATTAATGCTAGATTTCTTCTAATCTCAATAAACTCTGGTGCACCTGGCCACCGTTCACCAAATTCAGATATGTTGCCTTTGCTATGATAAACACCAGTTGCGTCGCTGCTTTTATGTGGGTGTGTGCTGCTTACATCTTCTTAAATATGCCTGTATTGACGCCATTCATAGACTTTTCATGATAGCCAACATTTCTGCCCGCATGCAATGCAGCTCGCAGTCACTGAACATGTATGGGCTGATAATGTAAAAACTCCGGACAAGTTTTCTTGCGCACACCCATTTTTAACATGTCTTGATTGTCGTACAGTCTGACACTAATGACAAATGAGATCCCACAGTGTGACATGATCATCATCATTTGTACAGTCTGACAAGCAACAATCGTAAAGGACTATTATTATTAAGGACTATAATCGTGCAGTGTGCACCTGGCTTAAGTAATTTGTATGTAGTTACTAGGGTCTTGCTATGTGGCTGCTAAGGCATTCTGTTTTTTAATTTGTCACTATGTGGTTGCTAAGGTGTTCTGGCTGCTTAGTAGCAAGTTGAGAGGATGTTATCATGTTGCTGTGTGATTGCTAAGGTGTTCTGAGAGTGTTTTAAGATGTCACTATGCTTTGTAGCATGTTGCTATGCAGTTGCCAGGGTTTTCTGAGTATTTTTAGTATGTCGCTATGTGGTTTCTGGGTTGTTTTCTTACAGTCTTGTATGAAGAGAGTCCCCCCTCACATCTCTGTGATCTTCTGGTCTATAGATTATGGCTTGTGCCCCTCCAGTAAATATGCAGGATTTTTGCTGTTTAACTTTCCACCAGACAAACACACTGAAGTTTAACTTCGGCATTCACTGAGATAATAATATTAATGCTTGGCTTAGAAAAAAAAAAACACTAATATTCCAATTCAAACGTTTAAAATGGGCTCCATATGGGTGAAATCTGTGTGTGTGTGTGTGTGTGTGTGTGTGTGTGCACACTATATCTCAGAGGAACGTCTATCTTTCTCTCTTTCTAGATAAGGCTGCTGGGTTTGTTTAATGGGCTGTTTTTGTGCTATCAGATGAACGACCAGCTGATGTTAAACTGGCACACATCTCTGATCACATTCATTTCATCACAGTACATTCACACAGTTATCAAGTATATGCTAATGTATATGAATGTACAAAAGAAAGTGTTTAGATGTTGTAACTACTCACCATTTCTTTTCACCTTGTAGCTTTTTAGCTGCTTGTGTATACAGAGTCCTGCTGTGACAAATGAATAAAATAACAAATATTTCATGTTGTGAAATCTTAATGCATGTACAATCATTATAGAAAAATTATTAAAAATTGCTCTTTAATTTTTAGATTAAGTATACTGGGACATGTATTGCACCACTTTCCTTTTATGTTTTCTTTGACTTTTTGGATCATTTTGTCACTTCTGCAATGATAACATGTTTGCATGTGTACACTGCATAAATGTGCAGTTATTTCTTATAGTCTCTTAAATCGGTGGGATTATACTCTCAAACCCTCACTCCACAATAGCATCTATCTGAATCCATAAAGATCACCGAATGTGAGACGTGCATGCAGCGAGAGAGAGAGAGAGAATACAATTAATTATAATGGCTGTTTGTGTCAAGTGTTTGTCCGCATGGCTGGACAGAGCGAGTCAGAAATCAGAGCCGCATCTCAAAGATCAGCCCACCTAAAGCCAGAGACAAACATCACATCAACATTTTTTTTAAATGTACATTTTCTGCACAAAATAGTGGATTTTTCACATGCAAAAATTACATTACTATGAAGTTGCTAAGTTGCTCTGATCGTTTTAGCACATTGCTGTGAGGTTGCTAGGGTGTTGCTATGCAGTATGGCATCATGATTACACACTGGGTCTAACATCAGCTAATACAATTTTCTAAGAATGCTTTGATAACTTTCCCATTAAGCTATTAAAACGTTATTTAATGTTCAAAATGTCCAGTTTTTTAATGTTTTAAAAATGTTTTTCTTGTTTATGTGAACGTTGGTGAAAATGTTAAGGGAATTTCATTTGATCATTTTGGAAACATTCTCTGAACATTTTGGAACAAGCAGTAAGTAGCACATTTTAAAAAACCATTAGATGAGTGTCCAAATAAAACCTTTAAGGGGGAAAAAGTTCTAAGAACAATTTAATAAAGTTCCAATAAAGTTAATAAAACATTGTTTCTTAAAGCTGCAGTCCGTAACTTTTTTGGTGAAAAATGATCCGAAATCAATATTTGACCATCCATCCATCAGTGTCAGACTGTTAATAACTAGCGATATCGCCAGTAAGCTGAAAGCTGAGACTTTATAAGAAATCAAAGTTTAAATGAATTCTTATTTTTAACTTTATATTGTAGTTTATATCATAAACTAAATTGTGTTATGAGCACAATATGTACAGTGAGCACTTTGACAAGATAATTCAGACTGTCAGGATTAGGGATGGAGCTAAAGCATCTCTCTTTAATTTCACTAAGTTACTCATTTGCAAAGAAGAGTAAATTTATCATCACTTGATTATAAGGATTTCATAGCTTATACAACTTCTGATTACAGATAGCCTGGGATTACACAAGATTTGTATTTTGAAGACAACCAGTTCGAAGGCAGCATAATTAGCTTTTTGGGTTAAAATAATTTCTTAATATGAAATTCAAGTGGTTAGAGATTAGACTGTACAGAAATTGAAATCTACTCGCTATATTCACATAGTCACATAATGCTGATGTTGTTAATATTAACAATTTCAGAATAAAGTATAACAATAATAATAATTTGCACGGTTTGATGTAATATGAGCTAATTTAGATTAAATCACCATTGGTAGCGCGATTTATTGTAATGCTTTTTTTCCTCAGTTGGTCAGAACAAACGTAGCAGACTTGTTACTTACTTGTTCAGATGACAATATCCGGTGAAAATTCTTATTTGGGTCATATATTCCAAGACGTAGGCTAGAATCTGTGAGTGCGAAGTACAGTAAATATCCACACCGGTGCGGTGAGTGACTGCCACACATACTCTTCAGAACATTAGATTCATACACTCAAGGAAGATAATTCCTTGAGTGTATAACAGCTGCAATAGCAGGTTTTCAAACAGAGATGGCGACAAAGAGGCAAAACTTACGGACTGCAGCTTTAATGTTCCCAGAATGTTCTTTTTTACAAAGTTATTTCTTGTATATGTGAATATTAGCAAAAAAAAAAAAAAAAAAACTTTTTGCAAACATTATGGGAACATTCTCTGAAGATTTTGGGACAGTAAGTAGTAACATTCAAAAAATGTTAGTCCGTTTTAGAAATGAAACGTTCATTGAAAGACGTATTTGTACTAATGTTTTGAGTACTTTATTAAAGACCAGACAACTTTGAACAAATATTCTTTTAGCATTACCGGAAGAACATTTGTTTATAACTTGAGAGAACCATGACAAAACATTCTTAGTTCTGTTGCAAACAACCTCATACATGGTCACATAATGACAACAGAGAACTAGCCTAAATTTGGTCCCAAATTTACCCTTTTCAATGTAAAAGAATTGAAAGCCACACAACTTAAAAATTAAATGCAAATGACATGCAGAACACACAATAAACACAAACACTGTCTCAATGGGTAGTTTGAGAGCGTGTGTCATTATTTACACGCTCTGCCGCGGCATTTGGGATGCTGGCGGTCATTATCTTGAGCGTAAACATGAACGGAACGAGGTTATTATTATTTCTCAACACAGCTTGATAATAACACACTACTGGAATTAGTCAGACAGTGAGAAAATAACATCTTTTTCTCTGCAGCTTCGTGCATTTACACATTTACTGTATCTTGAAACTGAATCCTCACAGGACTGGTTTAATTATAAATCAATGAGCGAAAAATTGGTTGATATTTCCAGGCCTCTCCTGCTGTTGACTCTGTGACTGTAGCACGTCCCACTCAGCGCTGACTCACTCCACATCTAATGCTCTCGGTTAAAATTAGAGCTAGCGTGGTTAGTTGGTTCGCGGGCTAGTTGTTTGTTCCAGCGCGGGAGTGTTTGTGTGAGTGTGTGTGTATTTATGAGCGGGGATTTGAGCGCTGCGTCCCGTAATAACCCGTGAGTCAGTTGACAGGTGAGAGCAGACAGAAACGCCAAACGTTCTGCTGTTTGTCCCGCGCTGTGACAGAACGGATTCCGTGTGTTCTGCTTTCACTCTCCAGTCAGTACGACTGCAGTCTCACCTCATGGCACGACAGCGGACCGTTCGCGGACACACAGCAGTGACAGGAGCGTTCTCCAAATCACAAGGGTGTTGTTTACATGGTACCAGAGCTTTAGTGTTCCCCATGTGGTTTTAGGTCTCCAGCCTGGCCAAACAGTTTAGACTGGTCTATTTCGATGGTTTTAGAGATGATTAGGCCACCTCAAGGGCATTAAACGACTTTTCAAATTTGAACAAATTAAAAAAAAAGTAGGCATACAATTGCTGACTTTGGTTACAGAAGAAAAATTAAGCATCATGGACTAAATGACTGTGGTTTGCACACGAGCTACCTTTTAAGTCGCTCCGAAAACAAGAAACAGAATTTCTGCTGTGCGTCGATTGCTAGCATACACATGACATGACAAATGTAAACATTGTGTTCTAAAACTAAATATTACAAGTATTTTTAACTACAAAACCTTTTAAATGTTGTGTTAGCTAATGGCTTCCTCTTGCTGTATTGTTAGTTTAGCAAAATCGTCTGCTGAAGTCTATTGCAGATAGGCTATAGATATTCATGCATGTGTAAAAATAGTGTTACAGACACAGGCAACTTGCTCTGGAGTGTTCATGGACCTGCTTTGACCATTCCAATATGGCGGAGGGCTTATGTATATAGCAGCCCATAACAGTTGCTAACTGGGCATCTACCTATCCAACTTTCTTCACCATTCTTCAACACGGAAGTAACCCTATGGGTGAGCTTCCAGTTTATTAGTCGCTATAGGGAAATACAGAGAAGAATAACAACATTCAGTAATTTTCAATATCAAGCAGCAAAACGAGCAGTTTTTGTACGGAAGCTAGACCCAAAAAATTTACAAACGGCCGTGCCCGCTCTTAAAGGAAGATAAGGGTGGAATATATCCTCTGACTGGATGGAATTATAGTTTGAAGCTAAAAAAACAAACCAAAAAGTTAACTCAAATCTGCAGATTATCGGCAAATAGCGTCGACTTGTTAACTTATGTTAACTTATTTATTTTTGTGCTTTTTTATTTATTTTGTGCACATAATATCTATACCATATAAAATTCTATATTTTTATACAATTTTATATATTTAAATTAGCAAAACGTTCAAAAATGTGTCACTTAAAACATAAGGTTACATCCTACACATCCAGTTGCATTGGTAACCAGATATTTACTGTATTAAATTCAAAACATTAGTCACAATACATAACTGAACAGATAAATCTCAACGCTCTTCTCACACTCCCATATCTGCTGGACTGAATCTTCTGGCCTTTCTTAATTCTGTCTGTCTGAATGTCTTCTGTGGGTGGCAGGCCATTTTCTGCTGTCGACCCCTGACTTCAGAAACTCACTTAACTCTGATCTTTCGTCTCCAAGATCACAATTAAAAACGTATCACTTTTAAATTGTGTTGTCGCACCATGAGCTCTTTTTGGTTTTTACTTTGTTCTGATTTACTCTTTATTTTTCATGTGTAAAGAAACTTTAATTCTAAGAAAAGTATCAAATTTACATTACTATTAATTTTTATGAAATTCTTTAATTAAAGGGGTCATATGATGTTGCTAAAAAGAACATTATTTTGTGTATTTGGTGTAATGAAATGTGTTTATCATTGCAGTTCTTGTGCAACTGTGGTGTAACAAACAGTAGGGGCGATAGAGTTTCCTTCAAAACTGTGTCATTAAACCAGATTTTATTGATTTAGGTGACTGCTATAAAAATGTTTAACTAACTTTAACTAACTTGCCCAGTAAGATTCTCTTCAAACTGATGCTCAATATTTTATCTAAAAGAGAAAAGTGACTGTAGAAGAAGACAATTCACACTAATGCCAGGTATAGCACCCCTTGTGCTAAACACAGAAAATGCAACACATACTTGCTTTGTGCTTTGAATTTTTGGACACGTTTCAGAATGCAAAGATGCATGAAAAGGAGTTTGAGTATGTTTCGGGCCTAAAAATGAGCGCTTCTTGGCTAGAATAATAATAAACAGGCCTAATACATTTTATTTGTAATGCACCTTAAGCAGCTCAGTGGAGTGGATTTAAGCTAATAGTCAAAATTGTTGGTGAGTGTTAACGGATTCTGATCACCTGTAGAAGCGCTCATCAGTCGTCCCGTACCTATCCCAGGGTGCCACGGGGTGACTGGCTCGACAGGAAAGAATGAGATGGTGATGATGATGACGGCGCTGGTGGGACCTTGCTGCTGACAGTAATGAGTGATGGCTTCTCTCCAGGGAAAGAAAAAGTGTGCGAGGAAGAAAAAAAAGAGGAATGTATAGGGAATAAGTGGTGTCATTCTTCTCACCATACGCCAGTGCGTTTGTGCCCTAGAGGACTGGAATATAATCAATATCAATAATATATAATGTTCAAATGCTCTCTCTCTCTCTCTCTCTCTCTCTCTCTCTCACACTCACACTCACACTCACACACACACACACACACACTTGAGGTGTTTGCGGAGGAACTCTTCAGCATAATGTTTCTTTTTACGGGTTCTGGTGGAGGCTAAAATCAAACGTTTGGGGGTTTTGTCACACATCCATAATCTGAAAAGGAAAGAGGTGTAAAAAAAAACACAAATTAGTGGACCTTAATCAGGAAAGATGCACTTTTTTAATTGGATGCAAATGAATATGAGGCTTTTGGCTACTGGAAATATTTTATTGACTGAAAAATGAAAATTTTCCATTTTAAATTGCATTTATTCTGATTAAAGGTCCATAACACAGAGAGCAATGAATGGAGATCAGACAGAAAGAGCTCCTATTTCTCATATGTTTCTCCTGAGAAAAAGACCCCAGAAATTAGGAGATCGTGGCAACGTCTCAAACTGTTAATTGACATAACGCTAAAATAAAGTAAAAATATTACATAAAATATATCATTTAATTGAAATTAAGTTCAAATCAACAATAGTAAATGATAATAAGTCTAAGATGAAGTACTAAAACTGAAATAGCCTTCAAATCAATTAATGATAAACAGGATTATTTAAATATATAAAGCTGAAATAAAATATTAGATAAAAAACTTAATTGAAAATAAGTTAATACACACACACACATATATATATATATATATATATATATATATATATGATCTATGCTGCTATCGACATTCAATTTATAGCTCTAAAAATGATATATTTTTATTTTATAACCCTCATATGAAAATTGACTCAATTGGGTCTGTTTTTATTCCTCTTGTAGGAGAAATATTTGAGACAAAGATATTTGAACGAAACCTCCCTGAGAACTCTATCTATAAAAGAGAAAGCTCTGAGCAATATAATGTTCCTCCGGGGTGAGACTGCAGCGCTGGCACGTGTTTTTAATGCATAAATAAATATATTAAATGAAGAAGCCGGGCACATACACAGACCGAAAACCCATGCCAGCGTCAGTCATGCCACCGCATTCATGTGACGCCCCCGGAGGGCGCCATCTTCTCACAATGTCACACTCGCCTGCCTCTTCCTCTCCTCCTCTTCCTCAGCGGCTCCCTGAAGACGTCTGGACACACGCCAGGCGAGATGTCATGCTCCCCGAGCCTTCAGGTCCCTCTCCTGGAGCCGTGCCCGTGTTTATTTCCCGTTTTATATCATTAGTTCGACGTTTGAATGTGTCGCTGCAGCTGAAAAAGGATTTAGACTGTTTAGCATTCAGCAGCGTGTCCCAAAACAACCTCTGCTGTACCTCGCCTGGGACACAAAAACAAAATATGTTATGATCCAAACATCATGTCCCTGCACCCTTAGGGATGAATCACTATCACGTAGTGTACTGGAAAATATAATTTGTCCAAATTTCAAAACAACACCATACTCATTAATTCACTGATTCATCTCATTTCAAATCCGTCCCTGACCGGAACACAAGGATGTATAATGCCTCAAAACAACACAAGATTCAACGCAAGTGAAACTGATTAATTTCTCTGACTGATATATATATATATATATATATATATATATATATATAACACCTGTTTGTATTGAATAAACAAACGTTTTTGCGTGGTAGTGATTTTGTCTTTAATCAGATGAGAATATGGCTATTAAATATACTATTTGTGTAATATTGATGATTAAGTTAGAGGTTTGTTTATTTTTAGACAGAATTTTGTGGAAAAAAATGAAAAGTGAACACACACACACACACACAAACTGTTTGGACAATAAAATAAGTTGAGAACAATTATTTTCTGTTCAATGGTTTTTATTTATAAAAAGAGAGATGAGTTATCCAGGCACTTGTGCAGTGCCATTTTTATGTCATCCCACTTGTGTTGGGGCACATGACTTTTCCCATTCTTGGTCCACCCTGTGCCACCCCATTAAAAAAAATCCTAGAATCGCCCCTGCCTCACATGATTAATGGCCGGCCTCCTTTAACACCTGACTCAGATGATGGCATGATATCTGCAGGCATGAATGATTTACATTTGCTCCTTTCTGATAGATGAACAGAATGATGATTACAAGTTAATAATATATGATGCATTAGATATTATGAATCATATTTCAGTAGACATGCCACAATATTGACTAAAATGTACTCACCCTCATATTCATCCAAACCCATATGCTGTTATTTTTCTGTGCAATACAAAGGAGAATTTTATGTCGAGCTTTAAAAAGGACAGAAAATATTATAAAATTGTCAGTCCATAATGAGTTTTCAAAGCTTGTTTATGGCTCACATTCACATCCAGAACTAAAAAATGGCAGATCATATGAAAGCCAATTACAATTGACTTTGATACACCATTTTTTAAAATAATTTTCATTTGAGTGAACATTCTCTTTTAGCAAATTAACCATTTCAGTTCTCATAAATATGTGATGGAAAATGCAGAAATGTTCACCTGACAAGTGTTGTTAATATAATAATTAACCTTAATGAAGAAGTTCTGCCTCTGAAGAGGACGAGTGCATGACCGCAGACTCTGGTGAGCAAATTTACAGACAAAAGGGCGTCTAAAGGGTTTCCTCATCCTCCACGATCCCGCTGGGTTGAGCCATGTCTGCCCACGAGCAGCTCATTTTTCACAACGCGTTTCCTTGTGTTTTGTTCAACGTGAATATACCGTAGACGCTTTTACCGTCTAACCATTTCAGTTCTCATAAATATGTGATGGAAAATGCAGAAATGTTCACCTGACAAGTGTTGTTAATATAATAATTAACCTTAATGAAGAAGTTCTGCCTCTGAAGAGGACGAGTGCATGACCGCAGACTCTGGTGAGCAAATTTACAGACAAAAGGGCGTCTAAAGGGTTTCCTCATCCTCCACGATCCCGCTGGGTTGAGCCATGTCTGCCCACGAGCAGCTCAGACAAGAAACCAAGCAGATTCTGATAGACCACAGGAGGATGAATCATTCTGCCACTCACAGGGAACGCTGAATGGAAATTAAAGGTATATTTCATACTGAAATTCCCTGAGGGACGAGACGAGTCTCCATGGAGATAAAGAAGCTGTGCATTTGATTTTATGTCTTAAAAAACACAGGAGTGATTTGCAGAAGGCCAATAATATTTAAAAATAGGCACACCTGAGCAAAGAAATCAACTATACAAAGATTTAAAGCCAAAAATGAAATCAAAACTGACTGAGCGTGAGAAAACGATGACTTTACGCACTAGCTTTACGCACTTCCCAAAGACTTTGTCCACATTGTCCTTGTGTAAATGAAGACCTGAATGAAAGTGACGACGAACAGAATGTGTATTTACGAGAGGACAGCGATATGGAACCGTTTCTGTCAAACATCCACAATACACAATGTTTAAGAGCAGCACTTCACACTGCAGACATGTTCAATAAATACTGGCCTTTTATGAGACGTTTGACCCCATCATTTCCATCAGTTTACAGCTTTTATGGGGTTTTCAGATAGCCAGATGTGCGGTCTCTCGCTTCAGAGTTACAGCAAACAACCAATACAACTAAATTAAACTATAATAAAATATACTTAATATACTAAACAAACCTTTTAACATTGTAAATGTACATGTGCATGTTTTTGATCTACTGTTTCCCAGTATTCTTTGCACTACACAATAGGATTTTGACTATTGACTCATTTATAAATAGCAACAAATGCACGTGCATAAATGAAAACAAATCAAAACCAACACTATTTACTGTCCAAATGCACATTTATGTTTCCCATCACCAGTAAAGTACATACTAGTAGCGTGTAGTAGAAGTATGAGTCAGACTCCTTTCATAAAATATCTTGAATGAAAGAAAAACACTTAATACTCCTCATCCTCATGAACTGAAATAAATAAAACGGTACCCTCAGGTGCACCCCGGAGACCCTTTTATGAGAATATCTTTGGAAATGTTTACACAAGCCTCTTGGCAGTCTATGGACAGTTGCCAGGCAATATCTGAATGTTGAATTGAGTGGAACGAAGCATTGTTGAATCATTTCAAAATCAAGAGGCTCACTTTCAGAGGGCATCTGTAAGTGTGTGTGTGTGTGTGTCCCGTATCAGCAGATGTTCTGTCGAGCTCTAGTAACTGTCATTGAGGGTTGACAGCACACATGGTGTGTGAACGCAGCAATGACGGCGGAGGACGATGATGGCACAGATTTCCCTGAAGAAAGAACAAGTGCTTCAAAATGAGCGTAAAAAGTTTCAGGTAAAATTATCTATTTTGAAATCATCAGGTATAAAAACGGCATTATGACATCACTGAATGCTGAACATCCCATCAGTGTGAGTCATCAGGGATTTTTACATTTTAATATTTAAATATTTAAATTTAAATTTAGATAAGCAACAGTGTTTTCTTTTACCTTCAAAATCATTCTGATGACACACTGTCTTTTAATAAGGCGAATGGCTTCTGTTTCTTTCCCCAAATGGCTGTTCTGTCAGCAATCTACGTAAGTTTAGTGAACGGGTTCGAAATTCCACGTAAAGGGCGAGTTGCTTTATGGCAGCAACAAATGCATGGATACATCTTGGACACCGAAGCTCCGAAACTTGTATCAATAAAAAAATGTAAAATTTAAACTTCACATTAAACCACTGAATTGGAGCTTGATTCATTTTGCCAAAAGCCTGTGATCTATGATGTCTAGAAGTAAATGTGAAACGAGTGGCTGTAACGGAACACAGACCTTTGGAAAAGCTTCGAGTAATGAACTCTTTTTGCGATACAGTTGAGAGGAAAGCCTCGGTGCTTCACAAAGCTTGGTTTACTATCACTAGTAATTACAACAGCAACATAGGCCTATTTACGACGAATGAATTGAATTGAACGAATGAATTCCACTCACTTAACTGTAAGGGGCTCCAAAATCACAAAAATACACAAAACTACATACAGTTGCTTCCAAATCTTAATTTGTGTTCCAAAAAGATGAACGGAGGTCTTATGGGTTTAGGACAACATGAGGGTGAATAATTAATGACAGAATTTTCATTTTTGGGTGAACTATCCTTTTAAGCATAGCTTCGCCCCTTATCAGGACTGCGCTAGTTGTCTTCTGTATTTCCACAGCTTGAAGGTAAGGTCGCATGAATTTATGAATGAACTGCTCGTTTTAAAATGTTCTAGTATACTGACATTTGTTATGACGTGCGTTTCGAACATTACAATGCACATGATAACTTTCCTTAACTTTACAAATCCACTTCACCAGCTAATTACTCTTAAACAGTGATGCTACAGAGCTACCGCAAAACCCAGCTTTTAACCCCAGGTAGAGAAAGTTTCACATTTGTAAGGTTGTGAGACCTTTCTCGGAAGCAGATTAGCAACACTTTTTGCACTGTTAACCCCGCTTTGCGGTGCCAAACCAGTGTGAAACAATGTGATGTTAGTATGGCTAGATGCTAGCAACTGACAGCAAATAAAAGAAAAGAATACTACGTTATAATTTTGATTTTTGGATAACTTCCTGCAGCTCAACAATGATACAACTGAGGTGATTCTCTTTGGTCCCTCTAAAACTAGAAATTCTGTTGTTGGGAACTTAGAAAACCTCACTCCATATGTTAAGTCTCATGTAAAATAGGTGTTATCTTTGACTGAGCTTTGTCTTGAAAAACAAATTAGCTCAGTTGTTAAAAATAGTTATTATCAGCTGAGGATCATCTCTAAGCTTAAATCAACACTTTCCTTTCAAGATCTGGAAAAAGTAATTCATGCTTTTATCACATCACGCCTGGATTATTGTAATTCGTTATATGTTGGTCTTCCACAATCTTCATTCGCACGGCTGCAGATGGTTCAGAACGCGGCGGCTAGATTGTTAACTGGCACCAAAAAACGCGAACATATTTCTCTAGTTTTAGCGTCCCTTCATTGGCTTCCTGTCTTTTTTAGAATTGAGTTTGCGGTGCCAAACCAGTGTGAAACAATGTGATGTTAGTATGGCTAGATGCTAGCAACTGACAGCAAATAAAAGAAAAGAATACTACGTTATAATTTTGATTTTTGCTAAATTTCATATTCACAATTGCAAATATAGTAAAATCCAACCTTTGTTTTTGGTTCTTGGAAAATAAATTCAGTTGTGTATCCAAACTATTTTTCATCCATATAATAAGAAAGCAGTTAAGACTGTTTCTCTGTGAGTCCTTTAGCATATTTACTTGATTAGCCAACCCCCTGAATGTATGTTTTTTTCCCCTGTGTTTGTAATAAATAAATAAATAAATATATTTGACTGAGCACTTCAGAATCCAGGAGCATAGATATAGGTAGATGCCCTATTAGTGGCTGTTTCTATGAGCCACTATTCATAAAGCCATTCGCCATATTGGAATGGACAAAGCAAGCAGGTCCGTGAACACTCGAGTGCCTTAATGTCTGCAACACTAGTTATATGCATGTATGAATATCTATATCCGCAACAGACTTCAGCAGATGATTTTGCTAAACTAACACAATCCAACAAGATGAAGCCATTAGCTAACACGAATATAGCCTAATATTGTAATATTGAAAACACAAAGAGCACATGTAAACTGTGACAGTTTATCCAGTTCATTAATTTAAATTTTGGCGGTTTCTACAACCAGAGTCTGCGCAATGTTGTGGCATCTTAAAACTTTTTCAGTTTTTTCAATTTAATTTTATCGTGAGTGACGATACATTGACCGTTCCAAGACGGCGGACACGGTTGACTGTGGCATCCACCTAGTGACTTTAACTGAAAACTGAAAATTAATTGTTTACTGTTGTCCTTTTGTATTATGCCGCTGTAGGGAAATAACAAAGTGCAGTAAACGGTAAAAATGTTTGCACTACAAACCAATGTGTTCATAATTAAGATAATAAAATGCCAAGACAAACCAGTTTGCAATATCAAGCAGCAAAACAAGCTGTTTTGTACAGCTAAAAATAGCTGGAAGCGAATGACACAAAGTCAGACACATTAAATTTACAAATGGCCGTGCCCGCTCTTATGGAAAAAATAAGGTGGATACATATCTATAGTTGCGTTCACGCCGTATCGTAATTACCGTGATTACGAGATACCAACTTTTAAAAAGCTTTCACGTCCTCGCAGAACTCGTAATTACAACTTGAACTACTACAAATGCTACAGATTGTACCACTGGACCACCTCAGATTCATTGGGCGCTATGTGCGATAGTTCCGAGTCCAAGGGTGTGAACAGCTCCAAGTAAAACATCACGTGTTGTCATTTCGAAATTACAGTAATACGACATGGCGTGAATGCATCCAGGCAAAAGTAATAGGTCATCCGGGTACTTTTTGCATACTGTTTTTTGAATACTATGAATTCGGACATATTACTTTTTTCGTGTACTGTTTTTTGCATACTATATAGTAGGGAGGTATTAGACAGCGGGTGTTTCATGTTGACTGTAGCTATGCAGCTTGAGTTGAATTAACTACAAAGAACAGAAGACATGACGAATCAATGAACTAATGCTTGGAATGCCATAGTGACGGAACAATCAGAGGGAATGCTGTGAAACATCCCGTGTATTTAGCTTATCCACCCAGAAAACAGACAGTCACATCAGGATTTGAATCAAAGACACAATCGGACACACCGAACACATCCTGTGACTGTGAGCGTGCGCCACATCATGTCAGATGAACAAAACGATGGCTTAATTTCCTGGTCCCAGTCACCATCAGCTCGAGCTTGGGCTGTAGATTCCATGGTTACCGTCACCCCTGAGACTCTTTGCTTGTTATTCTGTCATTTATACAACCGGCAGCCGCAGTGTAAATATCTTCTGGCACAGACGATCTGCCAGCGTGATAAAATAGCTGTCGCAGGTGTCAAGTGATGGGTTCTTGAAGACACCATCTTCACGCATGGCAAATATTACAGAATGGCCCATTATATGTTGAGCAGTGACACTAATGCAATGTGGATGTTACCGTGGAGATGAGCACGACCTCATCCTATGGGTTATAATGGAAGTTGCCGGATAATGTCACAATAGGACGGAGTAATATGTCCCTCGGTCACGACTTAAATTAAAAGGAGACACAGCCTTTGCAGTCGCTGCTCCACGTTTGTGGAATCAGTTGCCACCTGACATTAGGAGTGCTTCTTCTAGCACCAGGGAAAATGTATTGTATTGTTTCCTGACATTTGTTTTCTGCATGACAATAATATGAAGAGAACCGATAATGACAATACTTCATGAAGATAATTAAATATTAATATGTATATATACATATTTGTATATATATATAAAAACATTTAAAACTTTTAATTTTAGTTATAAATAGAAAAATGATGTTGCTCAGTCATGTTTCTCCTTGTTCAAGTGAAAAATACACATTCTGAATATCTGTGTATTTAATTAATTTACCATTAGTGAAACAAAAAATACAGATAAATCTAAAGTCTTACTGTAAAACTACCAAAAGTGTACGTCATGTAAACACTCTCATTGTCTCTCACACTCAGTTTCTATGAAAAAAAACATCTGTTTGAGCAAGTGTTTTTTACAGGCTAGAAAGTCTTCAATAAAAGTCCACAAATATTGTAGCGTGTGTGTGTGTGTGTGTGTGTGTTTAGGTGAATCTCACAAAACCTGATAAGAACATGTCTGGGTATTTACCATACACCAAAATCGAAAGAAAAAAATCATGTTTTGTACATTTTTGTAAATATATTAATTTATTAAGACATACAGTATCTCACAGAAGTGAGTACACCCCTCACATTTTTGTAAATATTTTATTATATCTTTTCATGTGACAACACTGAAGAAATGACACTTTGCTACAATGTAAAGTAGAATAACATTAATTAAAATATATAAAAAATCTTTAATGTAAAATGTCCAGGTGCCACCAAAAAAAAAAGTAATCATATTTTGCACATTAAAATGTAAAACATATAAAATTTAAATATATAAAGATGTATAATCATTTAAATATATTACAGTTTTTCTGTCGCTTTGGTGCATTTCTCAGATCAGAAATGAAATTCCCAAAACTACTTGTTCAACCTCCACATCATCTAATCAATTGTGCACATCATAAAAGCAGTTTTTCATTCTTTTGAACAAGTTGCGATTGCTTTGGTACATTCATGCAATTGATTATGTAATTTTGTCTGCGGTTTCCTACATTACAGTTGCTAATGTCATGTTGCTCAAAATGTATTATATAGTTCTCTGTGCAACAGTCTTACCTCCCAAAACATCTAGGCATTAGTTCATCGTATAGGTCATTAAATGCAAAATGGTGGATCTAGTTGTCATAAACTGTCAAGCATATTTTCTACACATTTCTATTAGACTTTTTGTAAATTTGCCATGAATTGTGCAGGTGAATCTTGACTTTAACTAATAAAGAGAATAAGGATCAGCTAATGATAAACCAGTTCTCTGAAAT
>NW_015641057.1:2485872-2497362 GCF_001515625.1 Sinocyclocheilus rhinocerous
GTGAATCTTGACTTTCACTAATGAAGAGAATGTAGATCAGCTAATGATAAACCAGTTCTCTGAAATAGCTCAAAGGTGCATCTCATGTACTTTCAAATGGAAAGCATATAGACAGAGGACAACACAAGAGTTACAAATTCTGACAATGGATGAACATCCAGGAAATGATCAGGAGCAACAGCTGAGAGGAATAATAGGAGTAAGGATGCATGGTGGAAGGGTACAGAGGCAAAACAGAGGAAAAGGCAGAAGAGACCAAGGACGTAGGCGCATATCAGATGAAATAAGGGCCACTATTGTGGACAATGTTGTCAATCATGGCTTACAATGGCTGAGGTGGGTTTACAGTGTTTGCCTTTCTAATTTTGTATTTTTGCCTTTGTGCCCATATTTCCTTTTCTTTTGACATTACAATGACGTTGTACTGTGAATCCTATCCAGTCTCTTTCAATCAATATCCCACATACAGTAGTGTGTAAATTTGTACTTTTGAAATGGATATATGGCATACATAAGCATATGGCATACTGTTCAATACAGTACCTGTCATCCAAAATGTTGCCATAGTTTACTTTAGGTAATACTAACAAAGTGCACTGTTATATTGACAACATGACTAAGCATTTTGACTATCTTGTTTGTGAACAATGACACAAGGACTTTTCATTCTGATGGCACTGATATGCTCATTGACATAAATACTTACTTTTGAGAGATGAACTAAAGATTTTGAGTAAGTTACAGGCTTTTGCAGGTAATCCATAGTGTGGTGCTGTTTGTACAAATTGTTTTGAGAAATGCACATACTTCTTTGCAAATATTAAGGATGATTCGAGAAATGCACCAAAGCGACTGAGAAAAACTGTAGCTGAAAAGCTTTAAATCAAAATGCCCATGTGCCATAAACCATAATCAAAAGAAAAAAAATGAAATTCTACTTTGCATTTTTAAATGTAAAATATATTAAATTAAAACATTAATATGCATAATAGAAATTAAAATTCATTAAAATGCTCTAGGTGCATTACAGTAATGATAGTATAGTATAGTATACATATTTATTTAATGCCATGTCAGCATCAAAGGCTATTTTCATGGCAAAAACAATTTAAGTATAACAAATACAATAAAATACAGTAATGATAATTTAAAGGGAAATGTGCTTTAATGTCATGAAAATAATGCCACAAATCTTGCCACAAAGTTTCTAAAAATAAGCTCATTATTTCATGCAAAATATATATTTTTTCTCTTTTGATCTTTGGGTGAAATATGTTTTTTTTTTTTTTTGTGAGATTCGCCCGTGTGTGTGTGTCTGTCTGTGTTATTGTGTTAATTAGACAGCCTGTATGGTGTGAAGAGGAAAAAAGATGTTTACGTGCCTTCTCACTGTTACTGCTCATCTGACTCATAATTAAATGTTTCAAATATTTTTTAATTAAATCATATCATAACTGTCAACATCACAGTGTTTTTATCTACTGTTTTCCTTTTCTCTGTATGTTTGTCTCCCGTGAGATACAATCTCGGGACAGGAAATGACTCTTAAGGGAGGCGATATCCCAGAATGCACTGCATACCTGCTTTGAGCCTTTTACCCTCGTTTAGTCTGTTTGTCTCTCCTCTCAGTTTTTCTCATCTCTCACTCTCTCTTCTGGAAGATGTTCAGTATCTGAGTGAATTCACATCAGTTCATCATTCACGGATCACAGTCCTGTTTGCTCATTTTCTTCATTTGTGCTGTGACCAGTTGTGAGATAAATCATTTTGATTGGACTGATGATGTAATCGAATCAGTCTGGGGAACTAAAGCTGTTTTATTATCAGAAAACATCACTCTTTTTTCACTTTATTGCAGCAACAACATCCCATATTAACTAACTATCATTACAAATGTCTGAATGTGATTCATTAAATCAAGTGTGTGTCTGTATCAGTGCGTCTAGAATCTAGAATACATCTACATTCTACATCTGATAGAATTTTCTTTTCACAAATGTTCATTTTCTTTATTCTTAGCTGGTGATTTTTAGTGGATGTATGAAGTCAGTTCTATGGAAGCTTGTTTCCACTACAGAATAATAATAAAAAAAAAGATTGCAGCTTTTTTTTATCCCTTTTTTCTAAGAAAAAAAGTCAGAATTGCAAAACATAAGCTTGAGATGTTAAATCACAATTCTGAGAAGAAGACTTTATATCTCATAGTTAAGACTTTTCTTCTCAGAATTGGTAGTTTATAGCTCGCAATTGCGGGAATCACGTAATTCAGCCTTTTCTCACAATTGCTAAGTAATATCTCACAATTTGGTCTTTTATCCTCAGAATAGGTAGTTTATATCTTGCAATTGCGGGAATTTCATAATTCAGACTTTTTTTTGCAATTGCTAGTTTATATCTCACAATTCAGACTTTTTTTCTCAGAACTGCTAGTTTATATCTCACAATTTAGACTTTTTCTCAGAATAGGTAGTTTATATCTCAGAATTGGGGGAATCTTGTAATTCAGAATTTTTTTTGCAATTGCTAGTTTATATCTTACAATTGAGAATTTTCTTCTCAGAATTGGTAGTTTATATCTCGCAATTGCGGGAATTTCATAATTCAGACTTTTTTTGTAATTGCTAGGTTATATCTTACAATTCGGACATTTCTTCTCAGAATAGGTAGTGTATAAATCTCGTAATTGCGGGAATCTTGTAATTTAGACTTTTTTTTTTTCTCGCAATTCCTAGTTTATATCTCACAATTCAGACTTTTCTTCTCAGAACTGCTAGTTTATAGCTCACAATTTGGTCTTTTATTCTCAGAATAGGTAGTTTATATCTCGTAATTGCGGGAATCTTGTAATTCAGACTTTTTCCCCGCAATTGCTAGTTTATATCTCACAATTCAGACTTTTCTTCTCAGAATTGGTAGTTTATATCTCACAATTTGGTTTTTTATTCTCAGAATAGGTAGTTTATATCTCGTAATTGCGGGAATCTTGTAATTCAGACTTTTTCCCCGCAATTGCTAGTTTATATCTCACAATTCAGACTTTTCTTCTCAGAATTGGTAGTTTATATCTCACAATTTTGACTTTTTTTCTCAGAATAGGTAGTTTATATCTCACAATTGCGGGAATCTCATAATTCAGACTTTTTTTTTGCAATTGCTAGTTTATATCTCACAATTTGGATATTTCTTCTCAGAACTGCTAGTTTATATCTCACAATTTGGATATTTCTTCTCAGAATTGGTAGTTTATATCTCACAATTTTGACTTTTTTTCTCAGAATAGGTCGTTTATATCTCGCAATTGCGGGATTCTCGTAATTCAGACTTTTTTTTGCAATTGCTAGTTTATATCTCACAATTCAGACTTTTCTTCTCAGAATTGGTAGTTCATATCTCACAATTTGGTGTTTTATTCTCAGAATAGGTAGTTTATATCTCACAATTGCGGGAATCTCATAATTCAGACTTTTTTTTTGCAATTGCTAGTTTATATCTCACAATTTGGATATTTCTTCTCAGAACTGCTAGTTTATATCTCACAATTTGGATATTTCTTCTCAGAATAGGTCGTTTATATCTCACATTTGCGGGAATCTCGTAATTCAGCCTTTTTTTCGCAATTGCTAGTTTATATCTTACAATTCAGACTTTTCTTCTCCAAATTGCGAGTAGAATTGCCCACAATTTTTAGAAAAACATTTTCAATTCAGTTCCAGAAAAAAACTGAATTGTGAGATAAAATAAACTTTTTTATAACATTTTTTTTATTCCATGTCAGAATTAAGCTTCAAATTCACACAGATGCCAGATAATCTCATCAACTAGCACATCATCCACTAACCATAAACAAACAAATGCAATACTGTCTGTCTTCATTTTTAACACTAGATCCGTTTTATCATATCAAACCGTACAAACATCTGTCTGTCATCTGTTTTGCTTGTAAAGTGTGTTTGTGCATCTTTTGTATGCATTTTCTAATGAATGACATTCAGACATTTTTAAGTGTCTTAAGTGTCCAGATACTGCTCCTAAACTACCGCATCACTCTCTCCATCTGTCTGTCTGTCTCAAGGTTGTTTCTTGGCGTTCTTGCCGAACTTGTCACTGAGTTGTTGAATGAGGTCAGCCAGTTCTCCAGTGGCCTGAGATTTTTCTTCCAGAAGTTCGTAGCGCAGACTGGAGATGTCCTGTTTTATTTCCTTCAGTTCACCTTTAACACACACAGAGCTTAAGTTACTCATACCGTAGATAATCAGATTTTTACTTTTACACAAGAAAGTTTGAGTGATCAACAAGACACATGATTTGAGCTGACAGTCTGGGGTGAAATAAAACCAGAGCCTGCAGTAAATTTACTGAGTTTGTACCTTCATTAACTTCATCATTCTCTCCGTCGACCTGAGCCTTCAAAACATAGCGCTTAATCAAGCGCTTCATTATCTTCTGTTAGACAGACAGACAGACATGAGGGAGAAAGAGCTTGTCAATTCAAACTGGCTGCATACAGAGATCATAATGAACTCTCTTCAGGTTCATATGGTTTGTTGAGTCTCACTTGATATCTTGTGGGGTTTTTGATGGGTTTCTTGACAGTGTTCTCCTCTCGGCTCCTGAGATTTGTTCGATGACGATCAGCCTAAAAAAAATAAAAGGCCAATATTCAACATGCATTACTGCTTTGAGTTTTCAGAATGTGAAACTGATTTTGCACTGACATGTTTCATGTGTTATGAATAACCAGATGTTTTTGTTTTGTATCCATTACATTCTAAATATAATCAATCAAATAATATAGAGAGTAACTACATTTCACTTTAAAAATATGTAATTAATTAAAGGTATAAAAATAGGCATTAGCTCCTGGTTATGTAATATGCCTTTTTTGCAATTTTCAAAACTATCTATCAGAAACCAATCACTATATAAACTTATTACAAATAATATGCACTTTATTTATATTTATATCATATTATATATATTTTTAGATTCTCTCTCACACACACACACATAAATTCTACACTTATTTATAAAACTTTAATGATATGAATTTATATAAATGATATATTATTTATAATATGTAATATTACATGATATATTTTACACATATTGAGTACTAAGTATAATCTATTCTAGTATCATTATAATTATATAATAAGTATAATTCATTCTGCATTCTAAATGCAAAAGTTTTAGACTAAATGTGTTTTAATCTAAATTCTCTTCAGTTTTCAGCATTAGTTCTCAATATAAGTTTTCTGATGCTGCATTTCGGAAGCTTACAGAGGCGAAACACTGCGGATACCAGATTTTAGCCATTTGTTCTTTAAATGAAAAAAAGTCTCACTGTCAAGATCATTTCCATTTAAAGGATCTTAATCAAAGTCTTTCTGTCCGTCTGCAGCTGCAAATCAGTTTTGAAGACACAAAACTGCAGACGAGAGAGAACTGAGACATCAGGCAATCAGACGAGACATTCAGATCTGCTGTGAGACGGATTCAAGTTTAAAGAAAAATTACATCTACGATGCATGAAGAACTCAAATGTTGTTCAAAATCAAATATAAGTAGACACTTTTAGTGTGCAGTATGTGTTTTACCTTCGGGCGTGAATTGAGCATTCCCATCTCTAGCTCGTTTTCATGCCGATGACCTTTGCCCTTACACAGTCGTATAAGGCAGGACTTGACCCGGATGATCAGATAGTAAAAGGATTTTGGAGTGGGCACCAGGTTAAATGGCGCAGGCAGCGTCCGTCCTTCATCGAAATATGACAACCAGAGTTTAGCACGAGCAAACTTCCACTCCACATCAGCATCTTCCTGCAGAGATAGAGAGATTTATCAATTACATGGTGCAAGATAAGTATAATCAGATGCATATGATAAATGAGTTAGGTCAAAAGTAATCAAAAGGTAGTCAGATGACATTACCTAAAATGTGTAATCTAATAGATTACGTTACTAACTACAGTTTTTCGTCATGTGATCATCAGTAATGGATTATAATCTTTAAGTATAACATTCCCATCACTGCTTGTCAGGTAAATTTATCTCGCTTTAAGGAGATTTAGATATGTTTTTTTGTGAAACCAAGACTTCATTAAAATTGAGAATCAGTATTTTTTGCAGTAAATTCTTACCTCAATTTCCTGGTAGGAGCTGTTGATCATTGCGATCAGCATGTTGAGAAGAACCACCACCATGGTGACGTTATAAACCCCGTACAAAATGTAACCGATGTTCTCGATGAACTTATGATCATACTTCAGAACCACAGAAACCACCTCCGACAGACCGAATATGGACCAGAACAGAGTCTTAAAGCTCTCCTCAACCCTGTCAACAAACACAGAGCAGAGGAACATTATTGCTCAGATGTTGCTCTTTCATTGATATTTTTTGTTTGTTTCAAACTAAACAAAACCGGTTTAAACCATTATTTTCGAAATAAACAACTGAGAAAGCTTGTGATATGGATGGAGTTTGTGACAGAGACTTTTGTATCTTAGTAAATCTGGGCAGTTTGAGACCTGTTGCGATCTCTTCTAGAGATGAAACATATGAGATTTCTGGGGTCTTTTCTCAGGAGAAACATCCGAGAGGCAGAAGAACTTCAGCAAGTCTTCAATTGAACACTTCTGTGATTGTGCTTTCTTGTGCACGAAACGTTTTTATTCCATCTGTGGCTGTGCCTGTTTTTATCAGAGAGCTGCATTCATGAGCTGAATGACTGCAGAATGAAGATGATGAATCACTCAGTGAATCAGATGGAGTGACGCTGGAGAACAGAAGAACAGAGGCTCTGCCAAAGATGGAATATAAATCACCAACCAAAGTACTAAGGTTTGCATTGTGATTATTTTGAAGCACATTTTCTGTCCAAATTCTCACTGTTATGCATTTGGATACTTTTTTGTAATGTAAACAATAATCATATTTTTTAATATTTTTAATATAAATTTGTAAGATTTTTTTCAGCATAAATAAATGGTACCACAACGAATACTACCATGATGCATAAATATTTTACAATTAAAATGATATATTAGTATGTGTGTATATTATTACAATGCTGCACATTTGGGGTAAAATGCAGTTAATTGTAATGAAAAATGCCACAATGCAAAAAATAAAATTAAATAAATAAATAAGGTTTAATATTCTTCATGTAAAATATAAATATAAACTACTATTAATTTTGGGGTGTAATTATGAGCAGATTGTGTAAGATTCAAGCAGATACTCTTTCACATTTATAATATTATAAATAAATAAGTACATACATACATACATACATACTGTCAGTGAATCACCACAATCACCAGCTCTGGACTCCATGTCCCAGAATCCTCCCCGGCTCACACCTGTTCTCAGTCGATCACCATCACCTGAGTTCTGATTCCCCGCACCTGTCATCTGCAATCAAGTCACCATTCATAAGCATGCTACTTCCAGTCACTCACCGTCTGGTCTACCGTTCACTACACAGAACTTTACCAGACTCACTGAATGTAACTTACATGTTTATTCTTACCTCTAGTTCTCCGAAGATCTTCCATCGTTGTTCTCCTCTGCTCCTGGATCCAATATTCTCCGCAAACCTGCAAAGAGCCAAACGTCAATACACAGCTAAGAATCATTGGACTTTACTGTGTGTTGAATTCTCACCTGCCATTGCTCCAGACTATCTGCCTTTGCCATACCTGTCAATAAACCTGCCTTTCATTCACTTACCTGTTGTCTCTGGCTTGATCTGTGACGCATGCATAAAGGTCCTAAAAATAGGATTCATTTTCCTCATAAAATATTAATTTCTTTATGATTTTAGGGTGAAATATGAGCAGATTTTGATTCATGCAGATATTCTTTTACTCTTGTGTATAATTTGGCTACAATTATATGTGCTATATTAAATATAATTGCATTCACTTTTCTACCATTTTTCATTCTCTGTAAAATTTTCCTTTTTTAATTTAAGTCTCTTTATTTCACACTTGATATTTTCTCAGTCTCTCGTTCATTAATATATCTAGATGTGGTTTACAGTTTCTCTCTAGTAATTTATCTGATTTCAGACAGTAGGTATATTATAGCCATGAGCAACTGGTTTTATTAACATGTAAATCATATTAGAAAGACTATTCAAAAAAAATTATCCACCTAAGAAGTTCTTCTATTGCTTCTGTTATGATCTTCTCTCTCTCTTTCCATTTACCCTCATAAATTACATCTTCTCTTTATTGTTCGTAATGACACTTATTTTCTACTCATCTTTTCTGTTTTCCATCCATTAGTCTTTCTGAAGAAAGACTGGCCCAAATATTAGCGGGAGATTAGATGCCATCACGACGCCAATCAAAATGATGAAACCAGCTCGTCCGTTTAATATGAAAAATATTCTTTTGTGTGATGAGAGCTGAAAACTTTAGTTTCTCTGTCATTCTTTAGATGGTTGCTGACAAGATCAAAAGCTATTAAATGTGTGTGAGCTAAAACTGACCCCTAAAGTAAATCTGACAAAACCTCAGTGACACCCAATGACAATCTGTCAAGAAAAACAAGTCGGCTCAACTTGGAGAAGAGCCTTAATGGAATATCTCACCCAAAAATGAACATTTGCTGAAAAGGTACTCGCCCTCAGGCCATCCAAGATGTAAATGAGTTTGTTTCTTCAGATTTGGAGAAATGTAGCATTACATCACTTGCTCATCAGTGGATCCTCTGCAGTGAATGGGGGCCGTCAGAATGAGAGTCCAAACAGCTGATAAAAACATCACAATAATCCACAAGTAATCCACACCACCCCAGTCCATCAATTAAAGTCTTATGAAGCTAAAAGCTGCATGTTTGTAAGAAACAAATCTATATAAGACGTTTTAACGTCAAACCATTAATAGAATATGAGTCCTCTATCCATAATATTGCTTTCTCAAGGGAATAAGTAATGAAAAACAGTTCTAAACATATATCTCATTCTGACGGCACCCATTCACTGCAGAGGATCCATTGGTGAGCAAGTGATGTAATGCTACACTTCTCCAAATCTGTTCCCATGAAGAAACAAAAACATCCACATCTTGGATGGCCTGAGGGTGAGTATATTTTAAGATAACCTTCATTTTTGGATGAACTAATTCTTTAAGACATGTATCCTTCTCTGAAAAGGCAATCCCGAAATTCACTGCAATAGGATAATAATATGATAATAAAAGAGAAATGATTACAATGCCCTGCTTCATATTTGCTGAATAAAATCCAACACTTGTTTTTGAGTAATTGTGGGCTGCTGATTCTAAACGTGTCTGTTTTGCTTTGAGCATGTGACACTTTCTCACAAAATATGATGAAAAGCATTTTTGCTTTTCACAACTATTTGTAAGGTGAAGTCATCTTGTATTCTCCCTTAATCAGTAGAAAAACTGCCACAAAGACATGATTCCAGTCTTCCTCTGAGCCAGATTACAACTATTTCTTTCATTCTCAGTTCATTTTCACACATATGAATGATTGTGAACAGTCCAATGATTGTGCTATGTTCAAACAGTGACAGAAAACTACAGATTTTGTGAAAATAAAAAGCTTATTTTGTAAAGTTGTTTTCACCATATAAATATATATACAGTGGGTACGGAAAGTATTCAGACCCCCTTAAATTTTTCACTCTTTGTTATATTGCAGCCATTTGCTAAAATCATTTAAGTTAATTTTTTTCCCTCATTAATGTACACACAGCACCCCATATTGACAGAAAAACACAGAATTGTTGACATCTTTGCAGATTTATTAAAAAAGAAAAACTGAAAAATGCTCAGTATTTAGTAGAAGCACCCTCTTGATCTAATACAGCCATGAGTCTTTTTGGGAAAGATGCAACAAGTTTTTCACACATGGATTTGGGGATCCTCTGCCATTCCTCCTTGCAAATCCTCTCCAGTTCTGTCAGGTTGGACGGTAAACGTTGGTGGACAGCCATTTTTAGGTCTCTCCAGAGATGCTCAATTGGGTTTAAGTCAGGGATCTGGCTGGGCCATTCAAGAACAGTCACAGAGTTGTTGGGAAGCCACTCCTTCGTTATTTTAGCTGTGTGCTTAGGGTCATTGTCTTGTTGGAAGGTAAACCTTAGTTCCAGTCTGAGGTCCTGAGCACTCTGGAGAAGGTTTTCGCCCAGGATATCCCTGTACTTGGCCGCATTCATCTTTCCCTCGATTGCAACCAGTCGTCCTGTCCCTGCAGCTGAAAAACACCCCCACAGCATGATGCTGCCACCACCATGCTTCACTGTTGGGACTGTATTGGACAGGTGCCTGGTTTTCTCCACACATACCGCTTAGAATTAAGGCCAAAAAGTTCTATCTTGGTCTCATCAGACCAGAGAATCTTATTTCTCACCATCTTGGATGGTCCCTCTAAGCGAGATCCCAATTCGTCGGTCATCCGACGTGACGTCTCCGTTCCCTCCTTCAGGGAACGAGGGTTACATACGTAACCGAGACGTTTCTTATTTTTATATATCTATGCATCCACATTAAATTAAAACTACTCAAATAAATTTGTTCATTTAACATATTTGTTCATTTAAATAAAGCTGGAATAAAATATAAATATTAGATGAAAAACTAAAATAAATAAATAAATGGAAATTAAATAGGTTGCAATATCCTCATCTAGATCATTATCATTAACTAAAAATAGACTAATTAAAAACATGTTGTTCATTAAAAAATAGTTTATTTAATTAAAGCTGAAACTAAATATATAGATTAGCTAAAACTATAAATATTTTTTTTCATTAGAAACAAAGGTTTATGTAAATTATTATTATTAACAAAAACTAAAACTGTTAAAACATTTTGTTCAATAACATATGTTTTAATTTAAATAAATATAAAAAAATCTAGATTATTATCATTAACTAAACAGTTTGTTCATTGAAAAATAAGTTAATTTAACACTGAAATAAAATATAAATATTAGATGAAAACTAATTAAACAAATTTGAAAGGTTGACTTTACAACGTTTAACTTGAAGCACTAAAATCACGACCTGAAAATAAATAAAAACTAAACCTGAACTAAAAATGAATTAAACTTAAATAGTAATATTAAATAAATAACTAAATAAATCATTTAAAAAATACCTAAAATAAAATTAAAATAAATTAAATTAAAATAAAATAAAATAAACATAAAATTTAATTAAATATAATAACACATACATATTATAGATCATATTTCACCCCAAAAGCATGTAATTAGACCTGGATGTGTTTTCAGCCCATTTTCCAATTATGACGCCTTCAGAACAAACCATCTCTCATCCTTGACAAGTGTCAGTGTGTGTGTGTGTTTGTGTGATCAGTTTGTGCTGTGCTGCTGTCTATCAAGTGTTAGCCAGCACTTCTTCAATTCTGTCCACTCACACACACACACACCGTCCCAAGAGAGATCATTATCACATCCACCTGCATCACACACACACACAAGAGACACT
>NW_015641057.1:2497372-2499165 GCF_001515625.1 Sinocyclocheilus rhinocerous
CACACACACACTCACACAGAAGTATCTGCGCTCTAACCTTTAAGGCTTGTTAGCAAACCTGTGAGTGTTTCAACATTGCTGAACCTCAAAACAATCTGTCTGCCATTCATTTCCCCTGATTCACCCTGAATCCAGGGACAGACTGACCCTGCGGAGAACACACTGTAACGCTGGACAGAAAAACATCTGCAGAGCTTGAAAAGTTCACGTCAGATAATTACACAATCACATTTGCAATATGACACACTTCCATAATATGACACATTTCTGAGTTAAACTAAGTATTCAGTGGGAAATAATGTTTTGCTATTTTAAGTTTTAAAAGTCAGCTAAATTATTAAAAGTATAAAATATTCAGAGCTGAATCTGTCATTTCATGGCACAAGCACAGCTAAACGTCAAATATCTACTAACTATATACTGTAACTGTTGAAATAAGAAAATCAGCTTTGTCGGCAGAATTTTATTATTTTTTTTCCAGAGGATTATTTCTGTGAAAAAAAAAACTGGGGCACTTTTAGGATTTCATAGAAAGAGAAAATAATAAAAAAAGATATAATAATGTTGAATTCATTATTAATGTATTTGCGTGTGTATATACTGTATGTTTGTTAGTTCACAGTTCAACTAATGTTAAATGCTTTTGTAAACGCCTAGATTAACTAACATTAATAAATGCTGTAGAAATTTGTTAACAAATGCAGTTAACTAATGTTCACAAATTAAACCAAATATAGAAAGCACATATAATTTCCTCTTGAACAACATGCAATTATGCGTAATAAAAATTGATCAATAAACTAAATGAGGCCAACTATTATTGCAGTCATAGTGGTCGTGCAAGTTAACATGTGCCATGTTGTCAAATATAGAAAGCACATATAATTTCCTCTTGAACAACATGCAATGATGAATTATGCGTAATAAAAATTTATCAATAAACTAAATGAGGCCAACTATTATTGCAGTCATAGTGGTCATGCAAGTTAACATGTGCCATGTTGTATTTAAGCACTTATTAAAGTCTGTCCACGTCCTGATGAAATATATGAAAATGCATGAACTGATTAAATGTATAGTCTTAATGCACTGAGAGTCACTTTGGATAAAAGCACCTGGCAAATGCATAAATGTAAATGTAAATGAAATATCTAATGGTCAGTCTGACTTTAGCAAACACAATCTGCAGTCATGCATTTGGCAGACGCTTTTATTCAAAGTGACTTAAGTTGCATTTAAGGTCTGCATTTGATCAGTTCATGCATTCCTCGAGAATCAAACCTATGACCTTTAACACAAAGCTCTTCTGTTTTTTTTTGTTTTTTTTTATTTATTTATTTACGTGATTTTTGACACGTTCTGACGCTATCTTTTACTTGCTCTATTTACAGATTCTCATACCTCCACATAAAGCCTCCGTCTTCCACATCTGAGGTTAGTTAAGTTCGTTGGAGGCGCAGAGGTGTTTGATGGTCTCATGACTAATGAGTTCCACCTTCTCCATGTGAACTTTATCAAGGCACGCTGGGAAATGCTGCATGTTTCTCTATAAGGAGCTGGAGATGAAAGCAGATCCACACTGCCCTTACTAAGACACAAAATGAAGAAAATATCTGTTCTTATGTGTGCATGTTCTTATTAGCAACAAAAATAAATAATATAAATCTCACATATAGTAAAATGTTAAATGTTTTTGTTTGCAAAATAATAATACAATTATAATAAAAATGCATATAATTAAAAATAGACATTATTAATGAATTAAACAACAATGATAATATATTAAAATATAT
>NW_015641057.1:2499338-2503982 GCF_001515625.1 Sinocyclocheilus rhinocerous
TATATATATTGTTTATATTCATATATATAGTAATAAATAAATATAAACAACAGCAATAAAATAAAAATAATATCAATAAAATTATTATTATTGTTATTATTGTTACTACTACTACTACTATCTACTACTACTATTACTATTATTATTACTACTACTACACTATTGTTTATATGTTTTTTGTTTATTATTATCATTATTGAGGTGATTGCTTACGGTACATTTAATATAAAATAATGTGAACTGTTCCACACATTTGAAATGTTTCAAAACAACATAAAAATCCCCTCCTACAGGCTCCCCTGTCCTAATAATGTCTTTTTTGGGAAGGTTTTCTGTTGTATGGCAGGTGTCACATGTCCCCATGTTAGGCTGACCTTCCGGTCCACATCAAACCTAAACCTGAGCTCAAACACAGTTCACCTTCACTGATTCAGATTAAATCGGTCTGTGGGCTCTCATTGATTTCATCTGCTCTGCGGCTCTTATTGTCCTAAAAACAGTCTCCATTGCCACAGGACGCTCTGTGATGAGCACCGAATGATTAAAATCGACGCATCCTCTGACAGGCCCAGATACGTGGATGGGACTCTCCATTTAGAGCCCTCACGGAGGAGCGTAACCATGGCGACGCTAACAGGGTTTCCATGGGCCGTTACGGGCCGGTAGCTGGCAGTGCATCACTTTAATCAGCATGCTAATTTCCCACCTACAGCGAACAAAACTACCAGCGCAGACACAACACATCGTAATTAGGTTGAAACACATTACTGGCCAACACCAGCGAGATCTCTTTAATGCACTCATTCATTCTCACAGATAGTAATAAAAGATTGCGATATGTTTTGTTTACAATAATATTGTGATTGTTGTTTTAACGATTTAGAAGCTGACATTATCAAGCATGTCACTTTCAAAAACAAACAAAAATTGGCCTAAAGAGTAGCCTAGCAGAATTTAAATGACCCCATATTCAATCATTGAAAGCAAAAATGCCTCTCTACGAGGTTTTGTCATGTATTTCTACATGATATAGTTTTGCAATATCACACGAGCAAATGTGCTGTATTTCCCAAAACACAACTTCAAAGTGATATTGATTTTATACCGTTCAAACACAGCTATCACCAGCAAGAGAAAAAAAAACATGAATTTCACATATGGTAAAATATTCAGAGGATTTTTTTTATAATTATAATAACAACATTATTGATTCGGCTGTAGTAAACAAAGTGTGCCTATATACAGAAATATTGCATGGCTATGAGTTTGATATTGCATTTATACAACAGTTCGATGGCACAAGTGTGTAAATACATAAAAAATAACAATGGAGTGTCTTTAAAAGCCCTCTTTTGTGCAGAACTACTTCCTTCAGCCACGAATTCAAATCTAAAGTTGACAGTTTAACAGCTGAGCCCAAGCCTCCATTACTAATTTAAAAACGTCACTTTAGAACTGATTTTATACCGTTCAAATACAGCTATCACCAGCAAGAGAAAAAAAAACATGAATTTCACATATGGTAAAATATTCAGAGGATGTTTTTTTTTTATAATTATAATAACAACATTATTGATTCGGCTGTAGTAAACAAAGCGTGCCTATATACAGCCATATTGCATGGCTATGAGTTTGATATTGCATTTATACAACAGTTCGATGGCACAAGTGTGTAAATACATAAAAAATAACAATGGAGTGTCTTTAAAAGCCCTCTTTTGTGCAGAACTACTTCCTTCAGCCACGAATTCAAATCTAAAGTTGACAGTTTAACAGCTGAGCCCAAGCCTCCATTACTAATTTAAAAACGTCACTTTAGAACTAGTAACGAAGGAACGTTGAGTTGCTTCATTAAAAACTTATTGTATTACTGTATTAAAAGCAGTGTATTATGTGTAATACAGTATTATGAGAGAGAGACTGACTGAGAGAGTGTGATTATCTGCATCTGATACAGCATTCATTCTTCAGCTCAATCTCATATTCACAAAAATACATTAGTTTGAATGTCAGCTGAGGAAAGCAATATCTTTGTTGTACTATCCTTTCATCTGTTAAGGGTGATTTTTATTGGCAGCGCTGCTCAGTGCATTTGTTGGCTGCATCTCGTGTTTGAAAGTAAAAATAACTTCCTTGTTATTAAAAAGGCATTTCAGTCTCTTTCAATATAAAAGTATTTACTGCTAACTCATAAAAACTCTCTTTCGCCATCTAATGGCAGAACAATGTAACTAAAATCACCATCACGAACACACACCGTTTCTACTAAATATTTTACATACTTCTATTATTTATATAAAATAGTATTTATTGAATAATAGTATTTAATAAACAACAACAACAGCCATCATAAACATTTCTAGGCGATTCAGGCGAAAGTACAAAGGCAGCACTCTGACATACAGCATTAAAGTTATATAAAATATAACTTTAGACCTTGCCCAATAACAATAATATTCAAATGAATAAATATAACATGTATTCCTTTTTCTTGTTTAATTAATTATGTGTGTGTGTGTGTGTGTGTAAACTTGACAATGAATAATAATAATACTAATAATAACATTTATTTATTTATTTGAAATGTGCTATTGATTTTACACAAAAGTTCAATAAATGTACATATTTTGAACAAATCAATGATTCAATGATCTATTCATAAAGATGGTCACTTGCTTCATTTCTAAATTAATTAGCGTTTGAATGAATCAAATGAATGAATTAATTAATGGTCTCAGTGACTCACTCATAAAAACAGTGACTTTCTGCCACCTACTGGCCGTTTTATTTTTACATTTAAAGTATCAATTCTTTTTTTAATAATTTAATATTTCATTGTTCAGAATATTATTTTTAAAACATTGGTCTAATATTTTTCTATTTAATATTTTTTCTAATATTTAAAAAACATTAATTTAGTATTATTTATGCAATTGTAATTGTGGTGTAAATACATCTAAATGCTTCTAAATACTAATTATTGCGATCGACAAAATCCCAGAAATAATAATATAATTTTTTGTAATTATTGCACACCCCCAGATAGTAATGAGAAAAAAATGAGACTTTCACTGAAGCATCCTGCTTGATGTTTCTCCTGAGAAAAATCTAGAAATAATCTCAACAATGTCTCAGACTAGGCTCATGTGTCCAAGCTGCTCTCCAGACATTTTATAGCAATGTATTGCAAAACATGATTTTCTTACTTTGTATTTTTGTCTTGTTTTCCCAGTAAAAATATTTACACATTCATGAAAAAAAACAAGATACCTTTATGTGATATAAATAATTACACACTATAAGATAAGTCTTGTGAATTCTAAAAATGTATTAAAATTATCTAAGTTTATGAATAAAACAAATATCTGCCAGTGCTACTGAAAAGTATTTTTCTGACTTGCTTAGCAATTTTTTCTTGTTTCAAGCATAATCTCTTCATTTTTAATTTTTTTTCCAGAAAATAAGACTTATTGTCTAAAGTCATTTTGGTTCTAAATGTATCTTGATTTAAACATGTTTCAATATTTGCACTGGATGTATTGTATGACAAAAGTTATCAAACTGATGTTTAGGATCGTCTTGCCTATAATGAGGAGTCGTTTGGAGCATTTTATGAGGAATTTGGACCCTTTAAATGAAAGACAATGAAAGCCGCGGCGCAGCAGAACGGCCCCCCGTGAGCACCGGCGGTGCGCCTCATTCTGTTTGCTTTTAAATGAAGCCGGACCGCAGGGATCCACTTCAAAACCAGCTGACCAGAACTTAAAAAACCCATTTGCAGAGCAATTTGGAAATGATTACAGCTGAGCCATTCTCTCATAAGCCTGACATATCTGTGCGCTGAATACAAATCAGCGCTTACTGCTGAAAACAGCACTCACGCTAATACAAGATGACAGCCAGAGACACCGAGAGTTTGAATAAGAACCAAAGAAGGGATTTTAGGTGAAACTTTGTCAATTCACACAGAAGCTTATGCTTTTACCTGTCAGAGTCACACTCGGAGGTTCAGCAGCAGGTATTTGATGGTGAATGTATGTTGGTGTACATGTGCACCCACAATCTTAAAGAAAACAGCATCATAAAGGGACTAAATAATGTCTAGTGCATTAGTTTAGGGTCTGTTCACAGCAGTGGTTTTCAGTTGGTGGGTTTCAAGACAAAAAAAAATGGTTGAGAAAGAAGGGAAAAGATTCTACACTGAAAAAAAAAGTTCATACTCAGTATTTTTCAGTACACATATCTAAACATGCTTAAATCAAGATACATTTACTTGAGAAGGACAATGAATTTATATTATAGTAATTATTTATATTAATGACTGAAAAGACATTTAGAAAGCAAACACTCAAATTATTGACTATAAATTATTCTATTTATTTAAAAATTGTGTGATCATTTTTTTTTCTAATCAGCCCATGCCACTAATTGTAATTTTACATGTTAATAAAGGTACATGTTAATAATTTCACATTTTGTTGGCCAAAAGTCACAGCAATATTAAATAATCCAAGCAAGAAATGTTTAAAGTATACATAGGTTTGCATTGATAGTGCTATATATATATATATATATATATATATATATATCGATACGACGATGTATCGTCACAGAGATTTGACGATATGAGTATCGATACAGCTG
>NW_015641057.1:2504035-2510296 GCF_001515625.1 Sinocyclocheilus rhinocerous
CACACACACACACACACACACACACACACACATATACATATATATATATATATATATATATAAGTTGGGCAATTGCAAGTCACAGTAATATTCAATAATTTTAGAAAAAAATGTTTAAAATAAATTCATATTAGATTTTTTTGTAATTATTCATGATAATGATTTTTTTTACTATTCAGACGACATCACGTTAATAATTTTATATATTGTTGGCCAATCGCAGGTCACGTTAGTATAAATTACTTTCAGTGAGACATGTTTATTGTAAATAAAAATTTTATATTTTTTTATGCACAAAAATATTTTTCTATTCAGTCCATATCACGTTAATAATTTTACATATTTCTGGCCAACTGCAGGTCACAACAAATTATTAAATAATTTCAGTGATAATTTTTTTATGTAAATTAAAAAAAAATTGCAGAATAAACAATTTTTTGTATTCAGCTCATGTCATATTAACAATTTTGCATATTGTAGGCAAATTGCAGGTCACTAATATTACTGTAAATGTTTTCAGCAATGTAAATGTAAATAAATATTTGATTATTTTATGCACAATAAAGCCCATGCCACATTAATGATTTTACATATTGCTGTCCAATTGCAGGTCAAATTTCAGCAAGAAATGTTTAATGTAAATAATGTTTTACTTTTAATAATGCACAGTTTTTACAGTGTTGCATGTGTGATGTAAAATATATCCTCTAATTATAAACAATATAAGTAATAATAATTTAAAAAATGAACTCTGTAACAATAATATAGTTTCACATATTGTGGGCCAGTATTAAATAATTTAATCTTTGAAATGTTTAATGTAAAAAATGTTTTGTTTTGTCGCATGATTTTTTTTTTACTGTGTTGCATGTGCGATGTAAAATCTGTGTATAATTATAAATATAATAATAAGTAATCAAATATTTAATCTAAAAAAATTAAACATTTGATGTTTGAAATTTCGTATAAAATAAATTGCGTAATTTCTGCACCACCAGCATAAAAAAAGAGATGCAAAAATGTTATCACATTTTTCAATTTCTTCATAAAATGTGTGTTAGTGTGTTGTGTGTGTGGTTGCCAGGGTGTTGCTATGGCTGCGTGTCACTCACGTGGTGAAGGCGGGGTTATATTTGGCCCCCAGGTAATAGGAGTACAGGTTGAACATGCCGATCATAAAGGCCACGAAGACCATGATGAAGATGACCATGAACTTGAAGATGTCCTTCACGGTTCGTCCCAGAGAGATCTGTAGCGGGCCGAAGCTCTCGTTGGCCGGCAGGATGTAGGCGATGCGAGAGAAGCTCAGGACCACGGCGATGGCATACAGACCCTCGGAGATGATCTGAGGATCCGACGGCCTCCACCTGTTCCTCGCTGCGACAGAGACACGTACAGAGAGCTTTACTGGAAATACTGCGCCGATACCACGGTACGTTCTGTAACTGGGAGCTGATTCAGATTTAAAGGAATGGTAAAGTAACGTCACGCGTGTTTGATGGTTTGAATTCAAAGAGAATCAGAGAGAGGAAGTCAAAGGCTAATGCTAATGAAGACCTTGTTCAGAGATTCTGAGTGAACACAATGAAGATCAAACACACCGTCAGCTGACTCAAAGATTTCACACACACACACACACACACACACACACTCTTTATGTATGTATTCATATATGTTGTGTGATTTCGGAGGCTGTGATATCACTTTCACACCAGCAGATAGCAGCATTGATAACACATATCAGCTTTATCATACTAGTCATACTATCTCAGAAGTATGTATTATGTATGCATGCCATACTCAAACAACCTACTACTATTTCCAAGTGTTATTTTAGTGTGTATTAATATTTTGAATTAGCTTTTATTTGTATATTTTCAGTTTCCTTTTTAACTTGTTTCAATTTTAATGTTTTTTTTTTTTTTTTTTTCATTTTTTTTTTTTTAAACTTTTTATTTTAATTTTTTTCCCAATGTTTAAACCAGCAACACGGCACATATGGGCCTTTTTTGCGGTGACCCATTTGGGTTCCATGTATGAAACCAATGTAAAGACCTTGTAGCTCATCCTCTGGTTTCAGAACAATTTTGTGTCAATAGATTTTTGCCGGTCCATTAAACAAGGGTGAAGAAGTATGAATGCCATCAGATTTTTTGAAATAGTTTAAATACCCATGTCAATGAATGCACTTTACAGGCCTTGTGACAAGCTATAAGGTGCCCATTTTTTTTTTTTTGGTGTCTCAGGGGCATAACTTGTTTCAATTTTAATGTTTTTTTTTTTTTTTTTGCATTTGTACTTTTTTAAAACATTTTATTTTAATTGTATTCAAACTGATTTTATTTTATTTAGTTGCCAAGACAACATTGCTTATTTTCATTTATTTTAACTTGATGTACTAAAATAACTAAAAATGAAATAAACATTACATTTGTAAACTTAATTTACACTTAAACTTAAATTAAAATTTAAGACAGAAATCTAAAAATGAATACAAATATAATACTACCTCAATTCTAAAACAAAATAAATGTAATGAAAATGACATCTAATATTAATATTTCATTTTATTTCAGTTTTTTTCTATTAACGAAAATGTTGATAATGGTTATTCACCAATTTTTTATATATGACAGTCAAACTTAATACAATTTTTACAATATTCTTCTATTTAATTAAAATCTGTACAATTTAAATTATTAAAGTGATATAAAAAATATAAACTGAAACTGAAATAATAAAAAAAATACAGGTATATTAAAAAAATAATAATAAGGAAAATGACAAAATAAAACGAAATTTCTTAAATGTTTAATTGAAACAAAAATTCTAAATATTAATTAAAATGTAAAATAAAAGTTTTGAATCTAACATTTATATTTTATATTATTTCAGCTTTTTTTTTAATTTAATTTATTTTTATTATTTTTTTACAAAACAAACGATTTTTAGTTGTTTTAGTTTTAGATTTGGTTTACAATAACAATATTTGATATTCCATCCAGTCTAACAAATGAACTGAACTCAATATCAAACACGATTTTTCTTTCTCTGGACTTGCTGCACACTCTGTTTCATATGCTAGGTTTGTTTGTTAATTTATTTGTTTCTTTCTTTATTTATTGGCTATGTTAGTTTAATAGTTTAATACTTAGTTACACAAAAGTTTAGGCAGTACATAAGAGTTACAGCTAATGTATTAGTGCTCAGAGCTAATACACAGCTTAAACACAGCAGTGGTCAGAGCGGTCAGATTTCAGCTGAGCTTATGATGCTAACACTCCTACAGATCGGCATCACAGCCTCTCATTAACGATTCTACCCAAAATACCTGAGCGCACAGTATGAACGCTTTCTACAGTCACATACCTCACAAAAATGTACTATGGTAAACACAATTTCAGCTAGAATTCCATAATCAGTTGTTGTATGTCAATACAACTATGCTAAACTGGTATTATCTACCATTGTCATTAACGAAAAGGTAATTATTGCAAGATTCTGACGCTTCTTGTACTGTTTGAAGAAGATCCCATATTAATGTATTACGATTTCACAGCAGTAACAGAGTGAATCACATGAAAACATGTCTAGGTCACATTCACATTCTCATTACTGTAATGTGCATAAGACAATAACAATAATATGACCAATTATTCTTACTACAAGACAGTCAAAAGTATAATACAATGTTTACATTATATATGTATTCATTCAAATATTTTATACATTTTTATATAAAATAATTCAGCAAAAATTAATTAAATTAATGTAATTAAAATAATTTGAAT
The DNA here is from genome assembly GCF_001515625.1 of Sinocyclocheilus rhinocerous. Classification (NCBI taxonomy): domain Eukaryota; kingdom Metazoa; phylum Chordata; class Actinopteri; order Cypriniformes; family Cyprinidae; genus Sinocyclocheilus; species Sinocyclocheilus rhinocerous. Next base: position 2,507,827 of record NW_015641057.1, read on the forward strand.
AATATTTCAATATTTACAGAATATATATTAAAGTTGTTATTAATATGGTGAATCAGTTTTAAATTAATTTCAATATTTTCTGTTATCATTTTAAATTTAGTTAATGTTTTAGTCATTTTGTTGTGAGGTTTTGTCATTTTTAACAGTTTTTTATTTGTCTATATGTATTTAATATGTCTTTTTATTCATTTTTATTTCCGTTTTGGTTTTAGTTATTTTAGTAAATCAAGTTAAACTAAATTAAACTGATAAAGGCTGCCTAGGCAACTAGCTGAAATAAAAAGTTTATAATTTTTTTATTTTCTTTTTTCTCTTTTCAGTTAAAAAGTAACAACAATATTCTTACTGGTCTTCATTTGAGTTTCAGTTTTAGCTTTAGTTAATTAAAGCTAAATGTGTTTTCATCATGCAAATAATGTCACACTACAAAAACATAAAGATCTTTAATGAACATAATATCTTATTTCTTATATTTGATTTTCAGGTGAAATGTGACCTTGACATGCTCCGATTTGTTCGGTATTTTTCACATATTTTTCCAGTCATCTTATGTTGGTACGGCCAAGAGTTCAGACAGAAGTGTGAGGTTCTGCAGGCATTTACACACCATATGTGAAGTAGGCGATGTCTGCAGGAAGTGATGCGCTGCTGATGTCGTGGTTGGGGACGTGCAGGTCGACGTAGAGCTGAGCTTTAGATGCCTTGAGGAACGCCATGAAACGAGCGGTGAAGGAGGCCACGAAGATCGACAGCATCCCGAAATCCAGAACATTCCACAGGTGCATCACGTACTCACGCGGCCCGTCAACCCAGATCTCCTTACACTCCAACCAGATCATGCCTGAAACACACACACACACACACACACACACACAGGTTTGTTTTTGTGAAAAGGGGGACAATAGGTTCAAATCCAGATTAAGGAAAAAAGCTTCTGATCACACTGCAAAAAACTGCTGTTCTTCCTCAGTATTTCAGTCTTGTTTTCCAGAGCAAATGTCCAAGATTCTTAAACCAAGATACAGTTGAGAAGCAAAATGACCTAAGAAGATGAAAATAGTTGTTTTATGAGAAAGTGATCGAAATGTGTTTATGATTAAAATGAGAACAAATATCTGCTGGTGGGCTCAGAAAAATCAATTTAACCCTTGTGCGTCAATTAAAAAAAGTTACACATAGGATCATAAAGGACAAAAATGTCCATGTCAAAAAAAACTGTCATAAAAATTTGAAGATTGGGAGTAGACTTAAGTTTGGTCTCATTTTAAAGAAGACCCTTGACAGATTATTGTTGAAGTTAAAAAAGTTGAAACCAAAAACGTTATAGAGGTTTAAGTTTATGAAAATGATTTATGAGCAATTTTTATATAAAATATATATTTTATAAAACATTTGGAACTCAAAAGCTGATAGAAAATCAAAGCCATAAATCTAAACAAGTTGTGTTCCAAATTTGAGGTTGATATCTCAAAAAATGAGCTTTTAGTAAGATTTTGTTTGGGTGCAGTTCCAAACTTTTCCCATTAGATTCCAGCAAAGCTCCGCTGGCATACACAGCGGTGGGATTTGTGATTCACAGTACAGTATCATTTCTCTCTCTCAAACATTACAGGTGCGCACACACAAACACACAAACATTTTATTTAGGACACACACTCTTGACATCCATACCAACACACCCACACAATTACAGCTGCATTATTTATCCAATTGACTCTATAATAGACTATAATATGCATAAGCAGAAAACAGGAATAAGCGAGTATTTGCTTTATATGCCAAACTTGAAAAAAATGGCATCATCTAGTAAAATATAGTTAAAAAAAATAATAATTTTGAAGCCTTGCCAACAGAATGAAAGCCTATTAACAAATATTGCATCATTTTATAGTAAAAAAAATAGCCCTGGGATTACAAATTGCAATTTTAATGGGCTTCAATGAGGACATTTTTGTCCTTAAGGTCCTGAGAGGAACTATTTTTTGTACCTAGTGTAAAATCGATTTATTAAAGGAAATGAGGGTGAAATATAAAAATTCCAGTGAAAATACACACCTGTGCCAAAATTTATGCTGTTGGCAATAACACAGGCAAAATTATCAAAAAAAAATTTAAATGTCCAAATCAAAAATGTCCATAAGGTCGCACAAGGGTTAATTCAAAAAGAAAACAAGTCAATTTTTTTTCACCCAACTGTCTTAGACGCAGATAAACAAAAAGATGTAAAAAAAAAAATCGACCATATAATATTTAAATTCATAATAATAAATATTATTAAAAATAATATTAAAAATCTGTTTATTTAGTAAACAAACAAACAAACAAACTATAATGAATAAACTGGGATGTTAAACCATTTGGCCCTTGTCTTAGACACAGATAAATAAAAAGATATAAAAATCCATCAGATAATATTATTTCAAAATATTAAATATATTTAAAATAATATTAAAAATCTGTCTATAAAACA
>NW_015641057.1:2510507-2510760 GCF_001515625.1 Sinocyclocheilus rhinocerous
GCACCAAATACACAAAATAATGATCTTTAAAATCGCATCATATGACCCCTTTAAATGTCTATCATTTGACCCTTGCCTTAGACACAGATAAATAAAAATATATAAAAATCCACCATATAATATTATTTAATAATATTAAATATTATTCAAAATATTATTAAACAAACTGCATCTGAAGTCCCAATGTATTCTACACTCTAAAAAATGCTGGGTTAAATACAACCCAGTGCTGGGTAAAATAGGGACAAACCCA
>NW_015641057.1:2510883-2512578 GCF_001515625.1 Sinocyclocheilus rhinocerous
GTTGGGTTACTACCCAGAAGGTTGGGTTAAACATTTAACCCAACCGCTGGGTCAAAACAGCCCAATTGCTGGGTTTGTCCCTATTTTACCCAGCACTGGGTTGTTTTTAACCCAGCATTTTTTAGAGTGTAAGTTGGGAGTTGAAATGTGTTTTAGTACACACTTTATCATTTAACCCTTGTCTTAGGGGCAGATTGTAAAAATCCACCATATATACACACACACACACACATACATATATATATATTGTATATATATATATACTTCATCAGCGTCGCCCTGGAAACAAGCAAGGAACACCTGGCCGTCCTCATCACAGGCTGATCGGTCACAGCTGCAGCTCATCAGGCGGCGGCCACACACACACACACAAGCACATACACGACAGGAGCACTGCATGGACCCTCTGCACTGGGAAGACGGAAGAGAGCACTCACGGCACCGGAGCACCTACCTGGACCTTTCTCCCTATCACCCACCACACCAATAAATCCACCCTCCGGGGTATTGATTGAGATTTCCTTGTCGTGTGATTCTTCACCCCGTTACAATATATATATACATATTGATATTGATAAAATGATTTTTAAAAAGTATAATAAAAAAGTATAGGTTATAAGAATTGTAAAGTAATAGCACATCTCTCAGCAAACTGAATGAATTGAGAAATAGTACCAGTGGCTGTTCAAATCCCTGACCCTAAATATTAATAAAACTATTATTATTTAATTAAATTACTATAAAAACAAATCACTTGACAATGAGGTTCTCTCAAAGTGGAATAAAACCTGCCTTATTTTTTTCTTACACACATGCGTGCATACAGATGTGGTGAAACACACCACTGAAACACATCTATAATCAGAATAATTTTACCTTCCATTATCTGTGCAGACAGACAGCGCTGCGGGGGTCAGAATAACACACACACACACCCTGACCCAGGTCTTACCCAGAACCCATTTCATGATGAGGAGCTCAGTCCAGGAGAACTGCGTGGTCTTGACACGAAACACCTGCCGCGGATGATCCGTTATGGTCTCGTTGGGGAGGTTCTTCACACCCTCGAACCGGTCCGACGCATTCAGAAGCAGCAGACCCAGGAAGATGGTGAACGACACGGCGTGAGCGACAAACTTCATGAAAGGACTCCGTAATATCTGACCCAACTGGAAGACAGAAAGATGAACATGAGATATTATATAACAGTATATAACAAATCTAAGATACAATAACTTTAAATAGAAATGATTGAAGCCCATAATGCACTTCCAGAATAAAAAAATTTCCTGATAATTTACTCACCCCCATGTCAACCAAAAATGTTAAAGACTTTCTTTCTTCAGACGAAAATAAATTGTGACCCTGGAGCACAAAACCAGTCTTAAGTCGCTGGGGTATATTTGTAGCAATAGCCAAAAATACATTGTATGGGTCAAAATTATTTTCTTTTATGCCAAAAATCATTAGGATATTAAGTAAAGATCATGTTCCATGAAGATATTTCGTAAATTTCCTATTGAATCCAGATATTCAAATAGTTGTATCTTGGACAAATATTGTCCTAACCTAACAAACCATACATCAATGGAAAGCTTATTTATTCAGCTTTCAGATGATGTATAAATCTCAATTTCGAAAAATTGACCCTTATGACTGGTTTTGTGGTCCATGGTCACAATTAAGGTTTTTGAG
>NW_015641057.1:2512826-2514313 GCF_001515625.1 Sinocyclocheilus rhinocerous
CCAACGGGTTGAAGGTCCAAATACGCATTACGTAATCACGTTGGAAAAGTCATGCAAGGTTAGTTTTTGTCTGTGTACTTCGGTTCAAAAAGGTTGGGTAGGGCAAAAAACTCCATCTCATTTTCTCCTCCAACTTCAAAAGCATCCGACATCGTTGTTTTAGCTTTTTTTGTAAGGGTGTTTTACTTTCTTTGCATGTTCGCTTTGTAAACACTGGGTCAGTACTTCTATCTACATCTCGCGTGACCTTTCCAACGTGATTACGTAATGCGTGAGGTCAAGCTAGTGTAAGACGAGCATTTGTGGTTAAAAAGTATAGAAACTTTTTTTAGAAAATGACTGTTTGTTTCGCTAGATAAGACTCTTATTCCTCGGCTGGGATCGTGTAGAGCCCTTTGAAGCTGCACTGAAACTGCAATTTGGACCTTCAACCTATTGTTCCTCATTGAAGTCCAATATTTGGAGGAAAATCCTGTAATGTTTTCCTCAAAAACTTTAATTTCTTTTTGACTGCAGAAAGAAAAGCATGAACATCTTAGATGACATGGGGGTGCGTAAATTATCAGGAAATATTTATTCTGGAAGTGAACCAATCCTTTAAAAGGTACGAAGATGAAACTTACAAAATGTACATAATAATACAAAGTTTTCATCCTCAAGTTTACATGACACCAAAATAAAACACAAAAAAAAAAAACAATGGTGGAGGGGAAAGTCATTCAGGTTTAGCGCAACATGAGCCTGATTTATTCCTTTAAAGTGTGACTCATCAAAATTCATGAAGACAATGTAAATGTGAGGTGAATTTCATAGAGCTGATGTTCTGATTATTAGCTTGAGACTCAAGCACATGAGTCTGTAAGGAATAATCCCACTGTGATATATTGATTCTTTTAAATATTCGATCATACACACACATTCATCCACAACAGCAGAGAAGTTTCTCTCAGATGAATTGGCTCTTACTGGAGGTTAATGAAACTATTTTTCTCCGAAAGATCATCAGAGACTTTGTCCAAAATCAATCATTTGTATTCAGCTAGTGTTTTTCTCAGCACAGATGATGTGAAGGTTTTGATTGCCCTCGCGTTCAAGTGTCTCGCACACAATACCTTCATCATCATCATCATCAGTCGGCCATTCATCTGTCAGGTAGTTTTTCATCCCCTCTCTCTCTCTCTCTCTCTCTCTGACAGTTTAAACACTTTAATGAGACATTGCTGTCTACATAGGCAGCTCCCTTCTAAAGGAGCATCCTAACTCAAATGGACCCTTATAAGTGACTGAATTCGAAAACACTCTACATAGGTAATATCACAGTGCTCTTCATGTGAATGAAACATGAAGATTTCAATTTGATGCTAACATGCAGGGATGATACGAAAATACGGTTTTGTATTTTAAAGTTTGTAAAAATGTATATATATATATATATATATTTAAGTACATTTAAGTTTAGTGTTTTTTTTATTTTCAAAATACATAAA
>NW_015641057.1:2514352-2514654 GCF_001515625.1 Sinocyclocheilus rhinocerous
ATTAATTACATTAATAAGTGTCGATTAATTAATCTAATTAATCGCAAATTACATTTGACTGTGACAATACCCCCAAAAGATTATTTAATGTTATTTTTGTGTTAAATGATAAAGTATTAAGTAGACATTACAAATAGTAGCTTTAGAAAGAAATATTTTATTTGATTCAACATAACGTTTTACACATAAACGTTTAGGCTACAACGACTCAACATAAACTATGGAACATAAAAGAAGATCATTTGAGAAACATCTCATCATTTTTTTTTTTCGTTCATGCTCATTGGTAACCAAAACAGTTT
>NW_015641057.1:2514962-2518585 GCF_001515625.1 Sinocyclocheilus rhinocerous
CCCCTTTTTTAAAAATGAAATAATACTCTAAATAAGAAACTAAAGCTGCCAGCAGGCGGCGGTAAATGTCTTTATTAGTCTTTCATTCGATTCGATCAAACTGCTGATTCATTCAGGAATTTAAGTAAATGGCTATTTTTATGAATGGGCCTTTGAGTCATTGATTCACCCGATTCGTTCAAAACACGGATTCATTCAGAAACTAAACACTGCTGTGTAGCTCAGAGACAACAATTATGCTCTGGCTTTAAAGTAATATTTTTGTTGGCAAAACTGAGCAAAAAACAGACAATATTGTGTTTCAAATATAATACAATACTAACTTATTTACTGAAATGTTGTATAAAATCACATTTGCACTCTTATTTTCGAGACAAAACCAGCACTCGTGTGATATTGGTCTCGCTGCTCGTGTGATATCGCTTATCATCTCATATAAATATGAGACAAAAACTCATACAGGAGCATTTTTGCCCCAATATATTGAATTTTAGGGCATAACTGTATTTATGGAGTTGTTGTCCTGCTTGTCAACAGTCAACTATATGAAATGTAAGATGACGTGCAGGTCTGGGGACGGGGCCAGTGCGTTAAAACTGCGTTAAAATATTTTAATCAAATTATTTTTTCATGACTAATTTATTAAGTTAACACGTTAAACTGACAGCCCTAAATATAATAGAATATAATAGAATAGAATATAGTGGCATTACTCCAAAATATGTTCTGATTTTATACTGAATGAAGCTAAATAAATGTATCTTTTATATAATATTAAAGTGTCATGAAACCCTAAAACACATTTTTTGAGGTGTTAACATATACGAACAGGTTGCACATCAGTGAAAACAACTTTAGCACTCATTATGTCTATTATTAAGGTAAAAGTGTTTATTTTTTTCATTTTTTGCTTTTCTCAGTATTATGCATGAGAATGAACTTTTATGATCCAATCACTGTGCTGTATTATGCATGAGGTAGTCTTACAGAGGAGAATTCAAATCTAATGAAAGAGCTTCCTCGCTGTCAGTTCATCTCTGTAAACATGACCGTAACAATATTTAATATAACAACACGTGGAGCGCGCATGAGAGAGCAGTTTCTGCACGGAACTCCGCGATGAGTTTAACAATACTTGTGTTGTAAGTGAAGAAACATGCACTAATGTAAGAGGTCATCTGCTACTACAGCAGTGTGGATTACAGTGTTCAAAACAGCTTGTAGAAGATAGTGTGTGATAGTGTCTTCTCATCTGAAGAGTCAGAGAAGCAGAGATGTGTGTTTGTCACCTTGCTGCAGGGCACGATCCAGTAGGCGATGGCAAGGAAAGGCAATCCGACAGTGACGCCCAGAACGGTCAAACACTTCACCCCGATGGACTGCTGTCGCAAACCCGACAGATTCTCATACCAGATCGTCAGCAGCTGCTGCTGGCAGTTCGGATGAGCCACAAACTGACACACAAATAGAGAAAAGAGAGGGACAATAAATCATATTACAGTAGCCAAACACAGAACATTCACATTTATACACACAACACATGCTATTGGGAATACTGAAAATGTGCTAAACAGACACTGGAGTAGATTCCCTCAGAAACCGATGCTATAATATTGATTTACTATAAATATTTAGCTATAAAATATTTTTGTAATTAGATAAATGTTGATACACAATAATTGGGTACAATTACTAAAGTATTGCTATTATTTTTAATTGAGGTAAATGTATAAGAAATAATAAGAAATAATATATGAAGATGATAAAACGATCTTCTTTGATTTATTCATTTTTAAAGAAATTTTAAAGTTGTCATCAAAACATATTTGTCCGATCAATGGCAGACTACTTTTGTCTTAATAAATTATTTTATACTACTACTACTACTACTACTACTAAAAATACATTTGATCATTTTTAAAGAAATTTAAAGAAGTCACCATCAAAACATATTTGTCCGATCAATGGCAGACTACTGTCATCAAAATAAAATACAATAAAAACTAAATATAATATAATATATAATTATTCACTTTCAAAACATGATCATCTGCCTACTGTAGCAGACTACTGTCCTTATTTTTATTTATTTATTTGTAGAAATCTGCTGTGTTTTTCTGCAGATTTCTGATGTTTTTCCTGTTGTTTGGTGTTGTATCTCTATTAGACAGGTAATCGTGTGTGTTTCTTTACAGGAAATAACACAAGCCGTGAGCCCGTCTGAGAGAAACAGACAGACGGATCGTGACATTGATTTAAGGTGAGCCGCGGGCTGATAGTGTGATCCAGAGCTCAGCCTGACCGACCTAAAACCCACAGCCAGTATGTGTGTGTGTGTTTAGAGTTTAATAATAGACAATCTATTTCATAAGGTACAAGCCATACAAAATCCTCAACCTTAATCAGCAGCTCACACAGACACACACACACACACACACACACACAGAGTGAAGCTTGTCTGTCTTCAGTGATCCATTAAATTCGGACACTGAGAGAATGATGGTAGTTATCGCAGTCTGTGTGTGTGACACACACGACTCTGAGGTCACCTGAATCTTGTACCTGGTTGCTGTAGTAACAGTCCCAGCATCCCCTCTGACTGCTTTTAATGAGAATTGTCACACACTCGTTTGAATAAAAAGATGCTTAGTGTCCATCTACAAAAAGCCCCAATTTGTATTTGTATGCATACATTATAATTTAATCTACATAATTTTTAAAAGCTGAACTTGATTTGCATAATTTTTAAAAGTTAAATGTGTATCGGTTTCATATGCGTAATTAATTTTTAAAAGATAAAGAGTTTCTGCTGAACTGATTCTCAGGAAATGTGCATGAATTTGGAAGCTCTGATTAAAAGTGATTTTGTTCATTTGTGTCTTATATTTTAGTAAAATATTTAAACATTGTGTTATTTTAGTATAATTGAGATACTACTATTTTGAACTTTTTGTATTGTTTGTTTTTATATTTTCAGTATTAATTTTATAGGAATATTTTATTTTTATTGTTTGTAGCTTTCTTTCAATGTCAATATCGTTTTTATTCTTTATTTCAGTTTGAATTATTTTAGTACATTATGTTAAAAACTTAAAATGAGAAATGTTGCTTTGGAAACAAAATTTTTTTTTATATTTTATTTATATTTAATAATTTCAGTTAAAATTAAGTTTATGTTTTAGTTAGGATAAGTTACAGAATGGGATATCAAATCTTTTCTAAAAAATGTATCAAAATTAAGTGACTTTTCATCCCTTTTTGGACTAAAATACATACATTTCTACAAGAGCTCCTTAAGTTGCAATTCGGTTTCTCTCTGGAATTGTATTTGTTATCTATTGGAGTGGAAACAATATTTGACTCTCATGCTAAACACTTGTTTTTAATTTTGGTCTATTTGGCAAAAGAAATGTATATTGTTATTGTGGTCATCCCCTCAGGAACCTTCTTTCAAAATGTGGATGGATATCTGCATTACTCCCACTTGAGAAACTCACTTATGACACACATCAAAAGTCTAACTTTCTTCACTTTTTTCCCCCCTAATGTATGTTTGAGACTGTATCTGTATGTTTCTGGACATTGGAGAAACCGATGAATAAAAAAAAAAAAAAAAAGTCAAA
>NW_015641057.1:2520022-2526987 GCF_001515625.1 Sinocyclocheilus rhinocerous
TCACCACAGCGGCGAGGGATCTCTGGCAGCGTGTCCCTCCTTCCTCCCGGGTTTCGGCACCAATGTAACGTAGTTTGTAGATCGGGAAGAAGGAGGCGGGAACCGGCGGACATTTAAACAAACTTTAATAATAAAATAAACAAACCCAAAATAGCGCGACAGCCCCTCGCGGACGACTGTCGCGCACAAACAAAACCAAAACACAAAATAAACTCCAGGCCTGGTCCTCTCTCGTCTTTCACTGTTGTCACTCCTACTTTTATCCTTCCGGAGCTCCTCCGTGAGACTCGAGACCGGTGAGTGGCACAGGTGTCGCCATTAGCAATTACTCCACCGGCCTCGCTCCGTTCCCACGGCTCTCGGCCCCGCCCCTCTCGTCACACCTGTTATGATTGAAATGTTGTTGGTTTTTTTTTTTGTTTGAGACTGTATCTGTATGTTTCTGGACACTGGAGTAACCAACGAATAAAAGAAATTAAAAAATAAAAAATTTAAGTGACTTTATGCTTAAACCAATAACAAATATCTGTCAATAAGGTCAGAAAAATAAAACTTTTTTTTTTCCCCATTTTTGTCCAGAAAACATGACTTAACACCTTAAGTAGTTTTAAGTAAATGAGTCTTTATTATTATTATAGCATTTTTAGATATTTATATTGTAAAACAAGCCAAAAACATCAGTGTACATCTCTAAACTAACGAGTTTCAGTGCTCTTCTTCATCAACAACACACAAAATACACACAAATGTAATTGCACGGTCAACATTCACAATTATAACATATTACAATCAATATAATCAGATTCTGTAATTGAGACACCCTCAATTCAAGGCTCAAAGGAAAATGGGTAATTATAACATTATGGCATTCAAGTGCGCTCATCTCATAAACACGATGATTGCAATGTTCCTCAACGGCTGAATTTAACGAAAGGGTCTTATTGTCACGCTTCTTCAGTCAATAAATCTATTAAGATTTCAATCGCAATTTGAAAATTATTAAGATTCAATCAAGCTGGCCTGTAATGAGAGCTCATCTCAGGAGGGTTTGATTAAGCTGAGGGCAACAGGACTAATTACTCTCATGTCATCTGCTTAACAAGGTTGTGATCCCTTTAAACCCACACCAGTGATGGATGACATGATCAGATCATGATCTTCACATCATCCACTGACTACAACAGTCACAGCTCAGGAGAAAAACAGACTGCAGTGCAAAAACAAAATAATCACATCGAAAAATATACTTAGTACGTACTTATGTTGTACCACTTGTAATTTATGCTAATTTTAAATGAATGAATGAATGAATGAAGGAATATAAAGTATTTATTCATCATTTGTTGTACTACAATTAATTTACACTGATTTTAAATAAATATATAAATAAATACAGAAATAAATAAATAAAAATAATACATATTTAAACTTGTAAAGTATTTATAAATAAATGTAGTATTTATGCACTACTTTGAATTTATGCTGATTTTAAATAAATAAGCAAATAGATAAATTTACAATATATCTAAATTTGTAAAGTATTTACATCATGGAAGTATTCATTTGAATTGTTTTCTGATTTTAAATAAATAAATAAATGTACATTTAGAATTTTTGATTTTTAATTTAAGCTTTAAAGTATTTATAAACAAAAGTAGTACAGTATGTCTTATTGTTGTGCAACTTGTATATTATGCTGAAATAAATAAATACATACATTTACATTTATAATTTTTGATTTTAAATTCTGTAAAGTACTACACAAGAGTAGTATGTCCTACTGTTGTGCAACTTGTGATTTATGATCATTAAAACAAACAAACAAATACATTTACATTTAGAATTTTTTTTATTTTTAAATTTAAATATTGTAAAGTATTTATACACAATAGTAGTATGTCCTACTGTTGTGCAACTTGCAATTTACGTGGATTTAAATAAATAAATAAATGTGAATTTAAAAAAAAGTATTTCAATTTTGTAAAGTATTTATACACAATAGTAGTGTGTCCTACTGTTGTGCAACTTGTGGTTTATGCTAATTAAAATAAATAAACAAACAAACAAAAATAGATTTACATTTAGATTTTTTTATTTTAAATAAATAAATACATTTTAAATTTGATTTTTTTTTTTTTATTATTTACATTTTGTAAAGTATTTATACACAATAGTAGTATGTCCTGTACTGTTGTGCAACTTGTAATTTATGCTGATTTAAACAAACAAGCAAAAACATTTTTAAAGGCACCTGGACTGGATGCTGTTATTACTCCAGTACATTATACTGAGAATGCCTTTTTTCATTGCTCAGATGTTGCTCTTTCATTGCTCAGGAGACTTGATGCAGTTGCAGTTATGTTTCAATGAAGTATCAATTTTGCCTCAGATATCTCTTCTACAGTGCTTGAGGAGAAATCCAAATTAGATGCAAACAAAGCCAACAGCTGACATACAGTAAGAGAACAGAGCTACAAAATGAACGTGAAAAGCAGCTCAGACCATTTGATGAGAAATGTTTCAGCTCATATTGAGATCGCACACTTCGGTATCTTTTTGTTTCAGAAACTGTTAAGATCTCTTGTGAAACTGGGACTCGTGTGAGATTACAGGCTCTTTTTCTCAGGAGAAACATCTGAGACACTCATTTCATGGTGATGCAGATCATCACATGGCTCTCTGGACACTTCACTGGCCATCAGCGACTGCATCTGTGTTTATCTTGTGAAATGAAAGCAGCGCTGAGGCGTGTCGCCACTGGCCCGCTGTCTCGCCTTCATTTCCTCTCTCTAGCGTGTTTGACATTTAGTCCAATAAGATCAGATGAAGCCAACTACAATTCTCCAGCTCACAGCTCATGGTATTTACCATCTAGAAACCCACGTGTGACCTAAAAACAATAGTCTGTGCAATGATTTCATGAGGAAGCTGATGGTTTTCCATATAGTTCCATCATGTCAGTGGAGTGAGCGCTGAAGTCAGATGTTGAGGAAGTTGTGGAGCAGTTAGCATGCAGACAGCCAGTTCTCCATCTGAGACACAGTCCACCAATCACGAGTTCAGCTGAGGTGAAGAACAGAAGCGCTCAGATACTTGATTAGACTCCAAACCTGAACACCTCGCCTCACCTCACGTCTCCAAATCCACTGATTTCATCCTGATCGGATATCGGATCGCTTCAGATTTGTTTGTATTGCAGTGCACATTTATATTTTCTTTGTAAAGCCCGACATATAAAATAATAGTCCTCAAATCTAATTTAGTACCTTTAGACCAGGGGTGCACAAACTCGGTCCTGGAGGGCCGGTGTCTTGCAGAGTTTAGCTCCAACTTGCCTCAACACACCTGCCTTTAAGGCCCAATCCCAATTCTACCCCTTAGCCCTTCCCCTTTCCCCTACCCCTCCGTTTCGCACGTTCATGTGAAGGGGTAGGGGTGTCTCAATTCTCTTTTGGTTGGAGGGGTAGGGGTAGGGGAAGGGCCAGACAGCCCTTCAAACGAAGATTTTTCGGGACCACACTTCAAACGAAGTATAAAATAGAATTGGGATTGGGCCTAAGTTTCTAGTATGCCTGGTGAGAGCTTGATTATCTGGTTCAGGTGTGTTTAATTGGGGTTGGAGCTAAACTCTTCTGGACACCGGCCCTCCAGGACCGAGTTTGGACACCCCTGCTTTAGACAAAGAAAAAAGTTTTGTGTTTTTTGTTTTTTGATACATCAGGCTTTTATGGCTCATATACAGGGCTGTACAGCACGACATATATGTGAATTGATTTCGTTGTGCTTGTTTGTGTGTGTGAGATTGATTGTACTTGGTTTAGGGGTGTGCGATATGACAATTTTTGATCGTGGATGATTAAAAGTCTCCACGATCTGCTTTTGAAGAAATATCGTAGTATTGTGCTACAGCGCACATTCTATCAGCTGCAGTTCTGGCGCATCCACCTCAATGTGCTGTACAATGCGACATACATTCACATCAAATGTTTACTCAGCAGTAGAGTTACACTCACGGGACACTTCACTTATGCGCAATCACAAAAGTACATTATTAGCATCTGCTTAAACATTTAATTCACGTGCTGTTCTGACATGCGTTTTTTCTGAGCGCATAGGTACACATGAAGCGCGCATACCGCACACTAAAACAGCGCCTGATTACTAGACTAAGTTGTCTTTCACGTCTGATTGATTTTGCATCTAATACGGTCAAAAACACACAAGGTTTACATTTAAACACAGTTGGTTGTCTATAAAATTAAAGTAAAGAGTTGAGAGGCAAACAGATGCGTGCAGCTCTTAAAGCGACAGTACTAAACATGCTGCCGCTTGTCATTAAAGGAATAGTTCACCCAAAAATTTAATTTCTGTCATTATTTGCTCAATCACATTGTCCCAAACCTGTATTAATTTCTTTCTTGTGCTGAACACAAAATAAGCTATTTTGAAGAATATGGGTTACCAAAGGGTCTTATTTCTTTTAATAGACCCGTTTTTTTACATTTCCAGGTTTCTCAGCAGCGGAAGTCATCATAGATGGGTAAATCTATAGTGGTGAATGGGAGACTACCACAAATATATATATATATTTTTTGCATTCCCATTTGCTCAAATAGCAAAAGAAAAACTCCATTATAATGTTTTCATGACTTTAAAAAAAATAAAAAACAAAGAGAGACTGGTAATGACAGTCAGAAGAGAGAACGATTTCAAATTTACCATCACTCCCATAGGCACAGTATTAGAAACACCCTCGCATTAGCGTTAATTCGTTTTTTTGTAATTTGATGCAAAGGTAATATAATACAAAATATAGTGTTATAAATGTACATACATTTAGAAAAAATGAAAATTGTAAAAACTTTGGAGGATTTATGATGCTGATGACCACTGAAACGCGTCATCACAGTCTTGTGAAAAGGGTCCATAACAAAGATAAAATAATGACAAGGATTTTTATCTTCGCCCACTTTGGCCTAAATGTCTGCCATTCTTTTTTATTTTATATTTTGTTGAGGTGTAGCAGGTGTTATGTTTCTGCAACATTTTTAGCAAATAAAGAAAAATTGTACATAACAGATTGTTTTGTTTAAAACAATTTTTATGATGGTTTGTATTTTTTGTGCTCTTTGGAACATCAATGTTTGTTTAAGTGATGAACTCCATTACATGTGTTTGTTTTCAGACATGATAGCAGACGTTTAATATTTGTGCTACAACTTTTTGGCCTGTGCTACAAAACGTTCAACCTCTGTAGCACCAGTGCTATGTGCAAAAAAGGTTAACGTACAGCCCTGCTCATATAGTATGATATAGTGAGAATATGGAGGAAAAACAGTTCAGTTTTATTCAGAGACACAAACTGAGCAAAAATATGCAATTTGATGCAGATGCTGATATTTATATGAACAAAAAGTATGAAATTCTGATTGTAATGTATGATCTTTATAACAGTATAGCAGATACTTGCATAAAATGATTTAAATATTAGTCATCACTTTATATATCTAATAATATGTCTTATAAAAATATTTATATGCTTAGTTTGATGATCAAAACATACAATGCAATATAATACAATGATGATTGATAGATGAACAAATAAACATTCCTCAAAAGCCTGATTGTCATATTTGATACTCACTGATTTTTCTGGATAATCAAGTAAAGCGAAGTTGCTTCAGTCCAGTAAGTGTTCATCTTGAAATATCAGAGTTATTCTTATGTTTACTTGATAAAAATCAGTACAGATTTCACAGCAGAAAGACACGTGAAGCACAAGCTGAAGGTGGATGTTTGTACAATTATACTAAAATACTTTTTACTCGCTAAAAAAGTCTAAAGTATCAATCCGATGACAGAAGGCATGTAGTAGATTGTGTGTGACAGGTTTATCAGCAAAGTTTTGATCATGTTGATCATTTAGAGGCCTTATTTGTGTATTAAATACGATACAGTAGGCTTTACTGGGATAAGAGTGTTCTCACCTTTTTAACTTCATATTTGATGGCGAGTTTGATGCGGCTCAGACAGGGTCTCTGGTGTTCTGCGGGCGGGTTCTGGTCCACATCACCGTTCAGAATGGCCTCCACTTCCTCTGTGTCACGACAGAGATCCAGAACACCCACCACGAAATCCTTACACTGCATCGACAACTTCCTGTAGTCATTCTGACAGAGAGAAACACAGAGAGAGAGAGAATAGTCAGGAGGCCCCACTCACCTGTCAATCATTCATTTGACATATTCCAATTAAGGAAATTAAGAGATTTAAGAATTTATTAAGAAGTTGTCCAATAAATTTGTATCTTTTTCTTTAAAGAAAAATAAAAATGTAAAAAGTTTTGAACTTTTTGAACTTAAAAAAAACGGCAAATAACCCTGAACAGTTTTCTCTCCAGGTAAATAAAAAAAAATCGAAAAGCAGACAGCAGTGGAAATTTAAATTCAACGCATGGGAAATTCTCATTCATGTGAAGCAAAATAATATTTAATATTTATATACATAAATATAATTTTTTTAAATATTTAAAATAAAATAAAAATATGAATGTTTAATTATTGAAATATATTTGTAAAGTATTTATACATCATGGTAGTTCCCTTTCCGTCGGTCACTCCCGACGTCACGTCGGATGACCGACAAATTGGGATCTCGCTTAGAGAGACCAATCTACTTCGAGTGTAAACTAAACGAGCCAATGCACATTGGCATGCGATTATTGCATCCAGCTGTCGCTGATCACAGCGTGAGTATAAGTAGGCAGCAGATGCAGCGCATATTCGTTCTGCTCCTGACTACTCTAGTGAGAGAAGAAGACTGAACGAGTTCAGCGCGCTCTTGGAGAGCTCTTCGTGTTGGCGGTACGGCGCTTCAGCGGTGGTGGTTTCCCGTGTCGAGTGGGTTGCACACATCAGGCTGCACTACCCCCTGTGTGTGTTGCAGACGGCCATCTCCCCTGTGCG
>NW_015641057.1:2528869-2535096 GCF_001515625.1 Sinocyclocheilus rhinocerous
AGATTGGTCTCTCTAAGCGAGATCCCAATTTGTCGGTCATCCGACGTGACGTCTCCGTTCCCTCCTTCAGGGAACGAGGGTTACCATACGTAACCGAGACGTTTTGTTTTACTACAATACATTTATTGTAATTTAAATACATTTAAATTATTCTATATAAACAGATACTTAAAAACAACCAAGAGCTGTTTCTTTTTTCTCTAGTCAAATAAAAGAATCTGTAAACTGTGAAAAATTTGTAAAAATTCATCTGCAGTGAAAAAAATGAAATTCCTGTAAACTATTCAATCAATCAATAATTAAATAAATAAAAATAACTTCATATATATATGTATATGTATGTATGTATACATATGCATGTGTACTGTATGTGCAGCAAATCAGCATATTAGAATGATTTCTGAAGGATCATGTGACACTGAAGACTGGAGTAATGATTGCTGAAAATTCAGCTTTGATCACAGGAATAAATTACATTTTACAATATATTCAGATAGAAAACCATTATTTTAAATTATAATAATATTTCACAATTTTACTGTTTTTACTGTGTTTTTAATCAAATAAATGCAGCCTTGGTGAGCAGAATAATCTTCAAAAACATGAAAAAAATTCTTACCAACTGTAAACCAAACAGAAGAACCCATTAAAACATTATTTTAAACAAATTCATTAAGTGCCATCCATTTGCTATAAGATCTAGTCCTGACATCCGTTAGACTATCTAGTAATTATGTGAATGCTAATGCTTCTAGCCATGCAAGTTTGATTTTACAGTATGTGCTGATGCATTACGAAACATAAAAATAATTCATAATTCAATGCAAAGTTTCACGTCAGAGCTGTAACTCTAATGTGGATTTTAGAGCATCTGGAACATGGCATTTACAAATCAGCATCCATAACTGAAACTGTTTTATAATGTGAAATATGATTATGATGTCTGCCTCTGGCATTAAGTGATCTGCAATCTTTACATTAGATGTAATATCTAAAATCTTCAACAAAACCATTAAGATTGTTGTCTCACAATTACTCACATTAGCTGAAGCGAAAGCATATGGCAGTCAGATCACACAAACACACACACACACACACACAGGTCTCATTCTGGACCAGCAGCTGTTCTGAGTGTTTAACCCTTTCAGGAAAATGCATCAGCATCAAATCAGATCCAAAAATTCAAACTGATAGATCCAGCATCTGTCAACACGTCATACTACTTTCGCCATGAAGAACATAACCTGGATGAGAGCAGAGCACTAAAATCTTCAATTATTAAAAGAGACAACTTTATCAGTTACAAAATAATCACATAATAACGGTACATGTTAAATGAAAGTAATACTTTTTGGATGTACTGTATAACAACAACATGCAGGATTGTTTTACACACAATTTTAAATACTTTGGAAAGTTCGACCATCAATACACTTGTAACAATTAATCTACATTTGCAGAAAACACATACTTTGCACTTAAAATGCCTAAACGCAAAATAATAAGCCAAAATAAAGATAAAGATCAATTTAAAAAAGAAAATTAAAAAAAAAAATAATCTATATATACTTTATATATATCTTATATATATTATATAATTAATTATTGACAATTTTTGTAAATAGAAAAAGCTGTGTAGAAACTGCTAGTAAATTTCAAAAACACAGTACAAATAAGCAGCAAGTAACGTTTATTTAACCATGACATTTTGAAGTAGGAAAAAAAAGGATTTTCCTGTAAAACATACTCCAATAATCTTTGTTTAACTTCGAAAAAAAAAATGTATTGTTAAATCATAATTTTTTTGTGATATCATACTGTTTTGCTCTGTTTGCTTTTTGCAATAGTTACTATTTACTATTTTTCATAGTGTGAATCCTGGTTGTATTAAAATTTGTTATTAAATTTGTATTAAAACCCACAAAAAATAATAATTTTAAATTATTGTAATAGTTCATATAATCCACAACAATTAAAAAAAAAAGATTTTAAATGTATAAATGATAACAAATGAGATTTCAAGGATATTTTGACCGCTGAACTAGGAAATGTCTCCGGTCTCCATTCCAGAAATCTGTTCACTCTAACCAGAGCATGTGAGCGGAGCGGAGCGTGAGCGGAGCGGGGAGCGGAGTGGTAATATTTCCTTAAGAGCGCAGAGCGCCTTTCTGAAGATTCCGCTCCGCTCGCTCAATACGCTCAGCGCCGCTCGCTCAACCCAGAATGCCGTTTGGTGATTTGCTTGTTCGAGATCGAGAATCTGTAGAGATCGAGAATAGTAGAGCAGTTATGGAGTCCAGATATTGTTTCAACGAAGTTGCAAGCCTTATACAAGGACTCTGGTAAAGCAAATTGGTTAAAATGACAAATGATTTCAGTGAAAGCACAGTGGGGAGACCGGCCACCCGAAAACACTCTCATAATGTGACTGTAAGTCATGTAAACACTTTTAAACTAGAAACGGCGACTTGGGAGACACTCGTAATCGGGCTGTTTTCTTACAAGATGCTGAATCGATGTTGCAAGAGAGCAGTTCTACACACAAGAGCATTTTTAGGAATAAAAATCTGAGATAAAGGCTATTAAACTATTTAAATGAATGCACAGCCAGTGTAGCAGCCACAACTGTTGATTAATGAATGCAATTTTCGTGTTTCCTTGCAATAATACAGCAATACATTAACTATAGGCTGTATTTAAAGCTGCTGAGTGTGAGTTTAATGTTCAGAGACATTATAAGAGGCAAACAATGATAATCTTTTTTTTTTGAGTATGTGTTTATGATAATATCTGCAGAATAGATTTGGAGAAATCATTACATGACTTGTTCAGCAATGGATCCTCTGCAGTGAATGGGTGCCGTCAGAATGACTGCAAAAATAACTAGTTACACTCACTCTCAGTCCATCCAAAATGTAGATTAGTTTGTTTCTTCATGGCAACAGATTTGGAGAAATATAGCATTACATCACTTGCTCAGCAATGGATCCTCTGCAGTGAATGGGTGCCGTCAGAATGAGAGTCCAAACAGCTGATAAAAACATCACAATAATCCACAAGTAATTCACACCACTCCAGTTCATCAAGTAGCATCTTGGGAAGCCAAAAGCTGTGTTTTTGTAAGAAACAAATCCATAATTAAGATGTCTTAACTTTAAACTGTTGTTTCCGGCTGGTCCTGTATTAATAACGCTAATGAAAAAGTTGTCTAGTCTGAATCAGCAGAGAAATATGCACAGATCAAGCACAAAAACAGTCCAAAACAGTTCTAAACAAATATGTGTTTGGATTTTGATGTGAGAGGACAACAGGGAATAGACTTTATCACTGGAGGAACGGTTATTATGGATTATGGAATTGCATTTTGATCTGAAGCAACGGTTTGATGTTTAAATGTCTTGATGAATTTGTTTCTTACAAACATGCAGTTTTTCACTTCGAAATATGTTAATTGATGGACTGGAGTTGTGTGGATTGCTTGTGGATTATTGTGATGTGTTTATCAGCTGTTTGGACTCTCATTCTGACGGCACCCATTCACTGCAGAGGATCCATTGGTGAGCAAGTGATGTAATGCTACATTTCTCCAAATCTGTTGCCATGAAGAAACAAACTCATCTACATTTTGGATGGACTGAGAGTGAGTGTAACTAGTTATTTTTGCAGTCATGTTTGACGCTGTATTAGACAGTGAGAGAGTTTCTGTTCACTACACCTGGAAAACAATTTGCTTTTGTGCATTAGATTCCTCAACAGGGCCAATCTATGGGGAACAGAAGCAGAGAACATTGAGCTCTTTCTCGGGAAATAGAGAACGGAGTTGTTTTGCAAACATCTGCAGGTGTGTGTGTTTGCAGGGGCTCAAACTCAATGAGATTGTGTTCCAGCAGTCTGACCTCAACACTATAAGATGACACAGCATTTACTGCAATGCCTTTCTTTTCTATTTTTAGAGTGTGTACTGTATTTGTTCTGTCTTCTACATATTAATGCTTTTTTTCTGGCAGATTTGCAGAGGGTCTGAATATTTCTGGTTTAAAATTTAGCATGCATGTAACTCTCAAGTGCCACAAAATAAATAAATAAATAAATAAATCACAGAGACATTTTAAGTACTTGAAATAAAATAAACAACTGAAATAAAATATAAAAAACATACTAAAATACTTAAATAACTAAAACTAAATTAGCCCAAACTAAAAAGTATATATTAAATAAACTAAAAAAAAAAGACAAAAATACTAAACAAAATCACTAAATCTTTAACTGAAATTACAATCAAAATAAAATCTAATTCAAAATATCAACAAAAAACAGTATATCAATGATACCTTAATAATACCAACACAGTGTCATTGCATTCAAACATTTGGATTCATGCCGAATGAGAGAGGTAGGCATCAGTTTCACCTTAAATTAATTTGTTTTTGGCTTGATGTTTATATATAAGATACCAGATCTCCTGTTTATTTTTTCTTTTTGAGTAAAGAAAACACTGTACTTTATTTTTATTATTATTATTGGCAAAGAAAATGTTTAAAAATAACGTTATTAACCGGTATTTTTAGTGATGCCTGAGCCCACTTTCCTTCGTGATTTGTTTACTAGACAGCCCTTTCTAATAGCTGCTCTCTCTGTTTAGCATATGATGATGGAGTGGATATGATAATGTCAAATGATGAAAATGATCCCCTGTCACACACTCCCATGAGCCCGACCTGCCCGAGGTGTGTGTGTGTGTGTTTCATATGACTGATAGCCAGCTGATTTAGCAGATTTGCCCTTTTCACTGGTCTCTTGTGAAGAAATCAGTCTTTCTGAGGGATGAGAAAGACACTGTGAGCTCGAACAACCCAACACACGAACACTGCCTCAACACACACACACACACACACACACACACACACACACACACACACACACACACACATACACATACACATACACATTAGATATCTGATACTCTCCCGTCTGAATTCTTCAGATCACATTATAGGAATATTCCAGTTCAATACAAGTTAAGCTCTACGGACCGTATCTGTGGCATGTTGTCGATTACCACAGAAGATAATTTAGATTCTTTACAGTGATACACTGACAGTGAAAGTCTATGGGGAAAGAAGAGTCACAAAACCAAAGTCAAAACACTAGAAATCAGAGCCAGCAGGGCTGGTAAGAAATCAGAAAGAAACAGTTTACATAAAAATCCACCAAACAGGAATAACATCAGTAACAAATCACCACAAATCACAAATATCTGTCATAGAAAAGTATTCTCACCAGCCTTAAGGATGATTTTAGACACTTTACAGCTCAAATGGCACACATTTCTTGCACAGAACAGTTCATTTAGATGCTTTTACCAAATGCGAACTTCACATTTCTAGCCTATTAACTTTAACTGCATTACTGTAAACACCATCTTTTTTATTTAAACTCGTTAATGAGTCTAATTTCTAATTATGAAGGGACTTTATACTTTTTAAATAAATATATTTTCCTCTGTCACTTTGCTTTCTGGTTTAGTCTAAAAAGTTTGTCTTATTTATTTTATTGAAATTCACATTGGAACTTCTGCTAAATGAATAAATGTGAATATAGTTCACACAATGGCAATTTAATTTATCTTCCTTCTATCATAAACACACAGACAGTTTCATATTTAGCCTTCATTATATGACTGTAATTTCAATATGGATTTTTCCTTTACAGCCTCAATGTCACACGTACTTCACATTAATATAATTAATCACAATGGTGTTCAATTACAGACGGTTTCACTACTGTTACTAAGCACTACTGTGACTATTCACTAATATGCGTTAAACAAGATCATCAGTGAATGCTTTAAAAATAATAAAATAGTACATTTGTAAAAATTAAATATCTAAAGAAAAAGGCACAACAACAGATGTATTATGTCTAATATTCTGACTTATGAATAAAAAAAAATGGTTGACATTCACAGCTACATTTTAGCACATTTTTAGCGAAACGTTCTGCCTACAAAAAATTACAATTGCAACATTTCAAAAACTATATATGGGGTAAGTTGTCACAATGAGATGCTCATTATTTGCACTGATTTAAAAAAAAGAATAATAATGCCTTTTTAGAAATTAAATGTCTGAAGTAAAAAAGTGAAAACGTCTCGGTTACGTATGGTAACCTTCGTTCCCTGAAGGAGGGAACGGAGACGTCACGTCGGATGACCGACGAAATTGGGA
>NW_015641057.1:2535115-2535874 GCF_001515625.1 Sinocyclocheilus rhinocerous
TAGGCTATTTAACACAGAATAATTATTTCACTATTACCTAAAACTTATTACCAAAATTGTACCTAAAAATTATTATAAAATAAATGCATAATGTCTAAACTAATATATAATGTAATTATGAATAAAAATGGCTGGCATTCACAGCTGCATTTTAGCTAAATTAATCAAACTTTAAAAGTCTTGACTGCTAAAACAAACTAAAATATAAACTCTATTTTAAAAGAATACCTTTGTAGATATAAAATATCAAAAGTAAAAGTAAAAATCACACTATATATCTGTTTTTATTTTAATTTTTACTAAGTGTATCACAGACTATTTAAGACTAAACTACAAAGTTATTTAGAAAAACAAATTGAAATGTCCATTAATATTCAAAGTAATTATAAAAAAAAAAGGCCAACATTTACAGCTGCATTTTAGGGGGGGAAAAAAACAGTTCAACTAAAAATGTCAAGGAAAAAAAAAAGTTAAAGGAGACATTTTATGCCCCTGGTGTCCTCAGAATGTGTCTGTGAAGTTTCAGCTCAAAATACTCCACATATAATTTATTATAACATTTTGAAAATGCCTATTTTGAGTGGAAGCAGAAACACGCTGTTTTTCGGGCCTGTTTCTTTAAATGCAAATGAGCTGCTGCTCCCCGCCCCCTTTTCCAGGAAATAAATTGCATGTTTATTTTAGATCAGTGAGGCAGCAGCAATATGCATTAAATAAATCAATAAATCCACTGCTCTCGTCTCCTCTGAGGCTGGGACT
>NW_015641057.1:2536144-2538811 GCF_001515625.1 Sinocyclocheilus rhinocerous
TGGTTGGTAGATGCACTGGGGACCTGATTATAGCACTTAAAACCTGGAAAAGTCAGATTTTCATGATATGTCATCTTTAACATCATTTGCACTGATTTGTGAAGAATTTTGTATTCTTAAGAAAATATCTAAAGTAAGACTTATTATAGCCCATTTAATACCAAAAAAGTTTTTTTTTAACAATTATTAATATTAATAATAATAATTAATATAATCATTTAGACATAAAATAAATTTGTAAAGTCTCAATTTTAAACTAATTATAAATGAAAAATTGCTGGCATTCGCAGTCGCATTTTAGCAGAATGAATGCGGTCATTTGTAGCATTCTTTGCTGGATTGCATTCCTCCGTCAGTCGCGGCCGCAGGGATCATCTGGAGTCCCGCCTCGTCTCTAATGAACATTCCTCAGAAACCTCCGGTAATCCTTCGTTTCAAACCCAGACAAACAGGAGGATTCCATCAGCTGAAGCCACGGGCAACAGATGTGATGTTACCGGTGGCAACAGTGGTCACATGACCCCATGGAGTGCCAGGTTCACTGACGGCTGTAAAACAACTCGATGCTTTTGTTCCTTGCTGTTTTGTCCACAGCCAGTTTTGGGAGGATAAAACCCGTGTTTGTTTTCATTGGACGCTAATATAGATGGCACTTCTGAAGATGAGACGATCTGTGCACGCATATGGCCCTTAAATATGGACACTTCAGCGGGAATTAGCTCAGAGACGCACCGGCGTCTGACCGCCACATAAAAGTTTATATGAGGTTGGGGAGTAAAACCCTCTTCACAATGAGGAAAGAAGCTAAGAATGATTGGATTTGACAAACCAATCCAGTGCCAGCCTGCACCACATTCATCGCTGAAGATTCAAGATGATACCGCAGGAACTACAGCTTTTCATCATATAAACAGGCCTTGTAATGTATGGTAATATTGTTAACTTAAATTAAAAACCATATTAAAAAAACATTATGTGAAATAAAAATAAACAATAAGTAAAATAAAATAAAAAAGGTAAACTTATTTTATTTCAGCTAATTGCCTAGGCAACATCTCTCATTTTCATTTAGTTAACTTGAAGTACTAAAATAACTAAAATAATACAAAAATAAAAAGTGAAAATAATATTATATTATAATAGATTAGCATAACATATATCTGTCACACCCCAGTGGCCTGTAGCATGAAGCGAGATGAACAAACTCAGAGTTGCGGAGTGAGTTTTGAGTTGACAAAACCCGATAAAGCCAACCTGGTTTAGATCAGGTTCACCGGGCTCACAAAGCTCGATATAAATGTTCTCTGTCAACTCAGAGTTAAACCAGAGTTTGTGATTAACTCTGGAGCGCGTGTACCTGAACGTGTGACACGTGCAGCAAACAGCCAATCACACCGTGAGTGGAGAGCGTCAGCAAAGCATCATTTGAATTCACTTCTCACGAGAGTCAGCGCAATTCACTTTTCTGCTGAAGATTAAGAGATGTCGTTATTAAAAATTTAAATTTAAATGCATTTACAAGGCAGGAAAAACACTTCTGCTGCAGCAAAAGTTTGGCAGCAGAAAGAAAATATATGACTGAAAAGGAATCAACTGAATTTAATTATTTCTATATAGTTTCACACAGAGCTCAAAAGGAAAACATCTTTAATGTTTAGTCATTTTAAAAGTTGGATGTATTAAAGCTTATCTATCTATCTATCTATCTATCTATGTTATATATATATAATATTTATATTTATAATTCATATAATATATTCATATAATTAGGGAACCATGGTTACATAAGTAACCTGAGACGTTTTGTTGGTTAGTTTGTTAGTTAGTTTGTTAACCCCAGAAAAAAAGGAAACTCAGTGTTTTCGGTTCCAATAAAAGACAAAACTAAACCTCATACCTCATTCATTCATTCACGCTGCAAAAATTGCTTTTATTGCTGAGATTTTCGCCTTATTTCAAGTATATCTAAAAATTCTTAAATCATGATGCATTTTCTATATAAGAAAAAATATATTTACGATATTTAGTCTTGTTTCCTTGTTTCCTGGGGTAAACATGTCAAATTAATTTAAAATAAAATATAAGAAAAATAATCTTAATGAAAATGGAAACAAGATTATTTTTCTCACCGGAACACTTTCATTTTCATCATGCAGACACGGTAAATGTGACAAATGGCATGTCTTTTTATAAGGGATCCTGTAGATGAGGAGGCTGCATTAATTCACGGGGAGTTACATTTACATCAGGAGAGGATTTAATTTAATTTGATCTAATTTATTTATTTTGCCATATATAATTAGAATTTCCTTTAGGATTTCCAGTGTGGTTGGATGCATTGATTAAACACATATTCTCATCATCGCACCTTCTGAAAATGAAACTGATTTCTGTATGGAATGGAAGGATGCCAGATAGAAGGGTAGTGCAAGATATATGCCGTAACCACCACCACAGCTGTTAAATAAATACAAATTATTCACAATTTATTTGGTCATCTTTATGTTCTACAAATACAAAAGCAACAAATTATTTTTTTCCCTGTTGGATTTTAATATTGGTATTGTGGCAATCTCCTCTTCATCTGTCAGTGATGCTGGTGCAGGCTCTCCCCCCATTTTACAAGTCTCTGCCTTCTTGCTGTTGGCTTCTGAATAGAAGTCAAAT
>NW_015641057.1:2539987-2540379 GCF_001515625.1 Sinocyclocheilus rhinocerous
GTGGCCATCTCCTCTTCATCTGTCAGTGGTGCTGGTGCAGGTTCTCCCCCCATTTTACAAGTCTCTGCCTTCTTGCTGTTGGCTTCTGAATAGAAGACAAATGTTTACCCTAATTAAGAAATGTAGCATGTTGGATTAGAGAACATTTAATTATGTGAAAAAGTATTAGACTATGAAAAGCTGCTTTGAATTGAACATTGAAATAGATATACACTGAATGATATTTATTGAATGTCAAATATTTGTAAAGTCATGTAACGTTAGCCTACACCCATTTTACGCTTGAAGCTTTACCTGATTTAATTATGTTTTTATGTTTAATTTCTTTCTGTGGCAAAATTTTTAAAACATTTTTTTTTTTTTGCCCATGGGATACCATGAAAATGAATATT
>NW_015641057.1:2540472-2569858 GCF_001515625.1 Sinocyclocheilus rhinocerous
TAATTCGGTTCTTCGAACGCAGCTGTTGTTGATGATTAGTCTGGCTGGATTGAGTTATCCGTGACAAATTTTTGGACTTTTATAAGGAAACAGCCAAGCGAACAAAATTAAAGTTTCTTAAGGGTCAAGATCATGTTTTCTGCATCTCCTGCACTCCATCAAGCCACTCCCATAATATCTGTCATCACTCAAATTAATGCACGACTCTACATTATCTGTATAGCATGTGTGTAAGACTCAAATACAATTATGAAGTAATAATTGTATGACGAATAAATCTCTCAGGGAGTAAAACTGGCTGTATCTATAGTATTAAAGACTACACAAACATTATTATATTATCTTTAAATAAATTTTTAAATGATTATTATTTTTAATTATTGTCCCTGAATTAGTAGGGTACTCTTGTAAGTAATAAAGTAGCAGTGGTAGCTGACAGATTTTAAATATCAATTCTGCTTAAAAAGATGCAATCTAATCCTGTTTATATGAAAGAAGCCTGCTCCCGAGCAGGTTTAAGTTTACGGACCTGTTGCTATGACAGCAAATCCGGGATTAGCTTTGAAGAACCAAACAATCCAAGATCATGCCAAATCGTCAACAATCAAATCCAGCTAACGGAGTTAGCGACGTACGTAGAACGGGCCCCAGGGGCCCGTTTCAGTAAGGAGGTTCAACCAACTCTGAATTAAAACTCAAACTCTGAGCTGACTTACTCTGAGATGAGAAACTCTGAGTTTTCGGTTTCAGAACAGCTAAATTGTGTTAGTTCAGTCAACTCTGAGTAGGTTGACTCTTGAGTTTGCGCGTGCACCATGACTATGAAAAGCCATGATCAATGGAGCTCTGATATTACGATTCACCATGGCAACAGCACCCGACAAAAAGACGTCTGCATACTTCAGAGTCAATACAAGTTTAATTCTTATTACTGTTATAATATCACAGGTAAAATCTGGCAGAACAGTAGGTTATTGAACTAATAGGCTATTCATTTTCATGGTATCCCACGGGCAAAAAAATATATAAAATAATAATAATAATAATTTAAGTGCATTTTTCTTATTTTACAAATGATCTGCCAATAGGGTAAGAAAAATACGGCAGCGGCTATTTACACTAAGTGGAATTAGCAAACTTTCGTAGTGATATATACTATTTACAGTAGGCTAAGTGCAAATAGCTCTAGATGCTATTTACACTTAGTGAAAATAGTGATATATTCTATTTACCATGTAAAAGTAGCAGTTCTTTGCAATAAGTGTAAATAATAATTAGATGCTATTTATACTTTATACTGGCGGATACATACTTTTTACACCTCAGTATTGTTGTACATTAACAGGATACAATAATAACGGCATGTAAATGATTATATTTATTACAATTATAAATACTTTTATCATTATTAAACACTCGTTAGGCACTTCCACTTTTAGAACATTTTCTTCATTTTTATTGAAAATAAATTCTATGGATGTGTGATGGGAAAAGTGAGAAGAGTGAGCTCGGCAAAAGCCGGACTCAAACCCGATCAATCGCATCACAAGCTAGTTTTCCGTGACCAACACGTTACTGCCTACACCACTGAAGCTGTTAATCACACGTGTCATATTTAACCTTGTGTGACATTGGAGGACGGAGCTACTGTAAATTTGCACTTAGTAATAGACACTCCGAATAATCTTGTTTTCCATTTGCATTAAGATTATTTTTATTACCACACTGGCAGATAATTTTGCTTAAGTAAAATGCACTTAATTTAGATCCCCCCAGGAAACAAGACTAAATATCTTATATCATTTTCTTATATAGAAAATCCATCTTGATTTTAGACTTTTTAGATATTTGTACTTGAAATAAGAAAAAAAGCATTTTTAAAAGCATTTTTGCAGCGTGCATGAATGAATGAAGTATTTAAACATCGCTTGTGCTTTAAAAAGGAGGAGGAGACCGAAAGAAACTCTGGGTTTACCGAAGAAAACCTGCTCCTGACCAGGTTAGGTTCACAAAGTAAGTTACCACGGTAACTGACTCTGAGTAAGTATTACCTCGAAAACCTGCTCCTGACCAGGTTAGGTTCACAAAGTAAGTTACCACGGTAACTGACTCTGAGTATAAGTTACCTCCCTTTCAGAAATGGGCTTGACTTACCCTGCTT
Source organism: Sinocyclocheilus rhinocerous (assembly GCF_001515625.1). Classification (NCBI taxonomy): domain Eukaryota; kingdom Metazoa; phylum Chordata; class Actinopteri; order Cypriniformes; family Cyprinidae; genus Sinocyclocheilus; species Sinocyclocheilus rhinocerous. The sequence goes on from NW_015641057.1 coordinate 2,542,634, forward strand.
TCTCGGGTTTGACAAACCTCCCATTCTGAAACGGAAAACCCAGAGTTTCCCTCATTTCAGGGTTTACATTCTCAGATTTTTCACTTAACCTCCTTTCTGAAACGGGCCCCAGGACTGTTTTGTTGTGTTTTCATCCCTCATGTGTTCATTGACCCAGTTTCTGTCTCTCTTTGATTAGTTAGTTCACCTGTGTCTTGTTAATCATCCTCACCTGTCTGTCCCTCATTAGCTACCCTATTTAAGTTGTAGTCAGTTCAGTGTTTGGTTGTCCGGTCTACTTCGTCCCTACGTGTGTATCCTGCCTGCCTGCCTGTCTGTGCTGTGTATTTACCCTCTTGTAGTGATGGGAAACCGAGGCTTTTTGAACCGTTTGAGGCTTTTATCAAATTGTGCCGAAAAATGTGCCGTTCATTACTGTGCGCATTAGCGACATCTGGTGGTCAGACTCGGTTTATCCAGCCTATCTAACGGAACATCGCGGAGCAGAGGATGGTTTGAAAAAGTTTTTAATCTGTGCCAACTCGTGTCATGCGTAGTCCGGTCAATGGATTCACATATTGATCAATAATATAAAATATACAAGTGTGTGATTATAATTAATAATTGACGTGAGTAGTAGCAAAAATATTTTGGGTGAGCTGTTCGGGGTCTCTGAGACCCCAGCTAGAACATGATAAAATGCAATAGAGGTGTGACGTGCATTCAGTTTCTGTCTGGTGTTGCGGTTATTCTGAACTATTCTACTGAATCCCAAATAAGTGTACACGCACACAACCAAGTCAATGTAAAGTCAAACACAAGAGTCATGCGAAGTGTGAATCCGACCTTCGGTTACCGCATGACGTTCAAAGCTTCAAACGTCATCAATCACATGGTATTGTCATTTCGATACAAGCATCGGCACAGTGTGTGATACAATAGTGCTTTGAAAACTGCTTCGGAGCATCGGTATCAATCGTCCCATCACTACCCTCTTGTGGATTTATTAAAGACTATGTGCTTTGATCTTCATCTTCTTTGTGCGTTCATTCACTGTAGCGTGACAATATCACATTTAATTAATAATGATAATACAAATAATATATTATTATATGAATTAATATTATTAAATATTAATATTTAAAACATACATAATTATTTTAATAATATATTATTATTATTAATTAAATTCGATACATTATGCTTTATTATAAAATATTATCTATAATATTATGTTCACTTACATATGAGCATAAAATATATGAAGAATATTTAATTCAAACTTATATATTATCCAAATGTAATTTTATATATTATAATTACATATTACTTTCACTTATGTATTAAGATAAAATATATGAAGAATAGATTTGTGTTTTTGTCATTTTTTTAATAATTATCATTTTTAAAATATGTCAGTTTTATTTTAATTTTTTCTTATTTTAGTACATCAAGTTAACTAAATGAATGTATGTTTGTTTGCGTGTGTGTGTGTGTGTGTGTGTGTGTGTGTATTTTTAAGTAATTGTTAAGCAATTTTAAGTAATTGTTTAGTTTTAATTAATTGTATTTAATGAATGAAAACAGGAAATTTACAAATAAATACTAAAGATTAATGCAATGTATAATAGTATATAACGTAAGTAAATAACTTTATATGTATATAAAAAACACAAAGGCAGATAAATCTTAGATCTGAAAATTATATATAGCCAAATTTGCATGTGATATTCATCATTGATATTCAGTCCATCTGAGGATGAAACTACTAAAACACTGAATCCAACACTGGACAAAACTACATTAAACATCTTTTCTACATGAATAGAACACATGTGGTGTAAAGCGCGCTGTCAGGTGGCTCTAGAGGAGGATTGATTCGGGCCAGAGACGGATCCGATCCCTGAGGAGTCCAGCAGGATTCGGCCGTCAGATGGATTAGACTCACACTCATTAGTGAGCAGTGTGTGCTGGGAAACAGATGCTGCTCTGCTGAACGTGTGGACTCTTTACTGAAACACTGGATGTGCAAATTAACATTCAAATACACACACACAGAGAGAGCCCTAGAGAGACGGGCTGTAGTTAATTACACACACTCCTGTGTGAAGAACACTTTAATTTACAGTTGTGTAGTGGACGCACACGCCACCATCTGAGCCCTGACAAACACACACTTACACCTGCTCCTCACACACATCCAGTTCAGTTGTCTACATAGGGAACTTTCTTAAGGAGCTGTTCATGTAAAACATGGAGTGCAAGAGACGCGACTTCCCCTAATGTATTTGATAAGTTGATACTTTTAATATACATACAAATACAAAACACACACAGAGCTATTCTCTTTCTATCTAATTTTCTTTCTGCTGGCTTCTCATCTTCTCCAGGTCAGGACGTCCGTATGAAGTAAAAGCCATCGGCCCAAATATCAGACTCAAAGTACATTATCTGACTGTTTCCTGCTCCATTTCTCACAGACACACACGCTGTTATTCATTGCTCTCATACAGTGAGAGCTGATTGTATTGCCTGAAGATTCAGTGTTGCTGCTGCTCTAATGTAGTTCGGGAAGATGAGACGTGCTTGTGAAATATTCTCATTATTTATATTGAGTGTTTTTGTTGTCTTTCCTTACCTAACACCAAATGACTTTATACACAGATCTGTATGTATTGTATGTGCTCCAATGAGTCTAAACAGGTAAAGTACACACGTCAACATGTTCAACTACAGTAAGTATAAAGGAAGAAAAATTATTTTGGATGAAGAAACTTAGTCTCATTAAGATTTTTTTTGGATTGCAGCAATATTTTAATATATTTCATATTTCTTCCCAAATTTAAACTTAAAGGTCTAAAAGGTATTTTTCTATTTGCAAAAATAACGTAAATATTATAATATATTTAAAATCACATTCAAAAATAAGGACAAAAATATAAACTTAAAAAGTATATAATGAAAATAGTATATGTATAATGTAATATAAATATTTATTAGAATGTAATATATATATATATATGTGTGTATGTGTATATATATATATATATATATATATATATGTAATATATGAAAAATATAATTTAAAAATACAATAAAAATATTAAAATATAATAAATGGTACTTATATTATGTTTATAGTTGCTATGTTTATAGATATAAAAAAAAAAAATTCTTTTGTGACCTTGAAATATCTTAATTCACCCAAAGACTGTAAACCTGTTTACATTTAGCCAATATTCAAATCTTATTTAGGTGCGTTAGAGATGTTGGTCAGAGTTGCCATACCTTATAAAAAACACTCACTAATTTTGAATATTCACCAGATGCAATGCGTAACGAAATATGCATGCCTCCAACAAAAAAATCTCAAAACACCACACAACATGTCGTGAAAAACATACATAGTGCCTCAGGTCCTGCACATCTTGCTATATCTTCAACAGAAAATGAATTTTAAGGTTTATCAGCACACTATTGTAATGAGAGTCGACATTATATGACCACCAACTGAAGCTTAAAAGAAACAGGACAACAACTCAAAACACAGACTAAGTCAACAACAGATTGACTTTTAAAAGGGTCATATGATGCGTTTTCATGTTTTCCTTTTTCTTTAGTGTTATGTATCTGTTTGTGAGTGTATATGATCTGCAAAGTTACAAAGCTCAAAGTCTGCCACAAAAACAAATCCTCCCTCACATATCTACGTTACTATGTGGGAATATTTGCATAATGCCGCACGTAATACGTAAAGAATGAAGGCAGGGTTTCAGGTAAGGCAGTAGTGCTGTTGCCGCCATGTTGTGGAGACTCTGTGTGTTTCTATGCGAAAGCAAAAGCACTTTATTTGACCTTCCAAAAAGTAAATACAATTAAGAAACAGTGGCTAAGATTTATTTGCAACACTGTTCCAGAACAGTGCAAACTAAATGCTTGAGTGTGTGCAGCTCATTTTACAGAGGACAGTTTCCTGAACCTGAGAGAGTAAAAAAGCAGCAGTGCACAAAGGCTGTTTGTAAAAAATGGGGCAATTTCAACTTTGCTATAGACCAATTTGGTGCTTCTGAATCAGAGACTGTAAGTGTTTTATTATTTGCTATTGACTGTTTAAACGGTGACGTGTTGAGTAACGCACGTTGTTTCCGATCTATCGGTTTGGTCATCTGCATTCAGATTTATTTGACTCAGGCTTGATATGGTAAAACTGACAACAACAGGTCTTTATAATAGCTTTGGAAGCAAACGTTTGTGGTTATGGTAAGGGGCATTACATTTCCAACACACGCTTGAGATGTTTGGCCAATCACAACGCACTGGATCAGCTGACCAATCAGAGCACACTAACTATTCAGAAGGAGAGGCTTTGTAGAAATTGATGCGTTTTAGACTGGGCATAGAGGAGCTACAATAATGTACCGAATGTGAAAAATAATGTGTTTTTTGAACATTAAAGCATGCTCAGGGGCGGATTTAGTGAATTGGGGGCTCCAGGCAAAATACAGGAATGGGGCCCTATACATTTGCACACATTTTCCTAGATCAACCTTGAGGTTCCTTTTTTGTTGTGATGCTTGCTGCTGCACAATGGTGCCCCATAGTTGTGTCCAATGTTTCTACATTTTTCATGTACATGTTATAATCGCTTTCTTTTATGTTGTAGACCACGAAATAGCAACTGATTTACAATTGAGATACAGGTTTTCACAAAAACAAAATAAATTATAAAATGATAAACCTCACAATTGAGCGCTTAAACCAGGGGTGAGTCAGAAGTATAAATTATTATATTAATAACCTCACAATTGAGCGCTTAAACCAGGGGTGAGTCAGAAGTATAAATTATTATATTAATTTAAAACGGGGTTATGTGGGTGGATTTTCGCATTGGTCTGAACAAAAACTACAGACTGGATTATTGAAAATGAACATTCATTCTCTGCCAGTAGGAGGCGCTTTTGGAACGTCAGAAATATAGAATGAGAAATGTGTGAAAAAATATAGCCAATATTAACGAGGAAAGTCCACGGATGAGTTACTAGCGTAAGCCTGTGTGCAAAGGTTGCCTACAATTATAAACATATAACACACACTGTTTCTCAATATTTAATTACAGCTATAGATGCATAATATTTTAATCTCCTTCAAGCAGGATACACAAAAAGCATGTTCAACTCGGACGGTTGTCGTGGTAATAAACACCGTAATCAGCAACCATTTGCGTGTCAGCGCTTAATGCGCATCTCCTATATGAAAAGCATTTTAGGGGGCCCTTGGCTTTTGGGGGCCCAAGGCGGTTGCCTATCTTTGCCTAATGGGCAAGTCGGCCCCTGAGCATGCTAACATATTCTATCACACCCGATACACAAAATAATGATCTTTGAAAATAGCATCATATGAGCCCTTTAACCAAAGAAAACAGACCTTCTGGAGTGAAGCAATCAGATTCCTGACCTCAAACCCGCTGAGATGCTGTGATATCACCTTAAGAGAGCAATTCACACCAGATATATCAAGAAAACCGCTAAAATGAAACCACTTTGGTGCTAAATTCCTCCCGACCATGTGCAGGTCTGATGCACAATTACAGGAAACCCTGGGTGGAGGTTATTGCTTCCAAGAGTAGCACAGAATCACTAACAGCAATTGCAAATAAGAAAAAACAATTTTTAAATCACATCAAATTAAATCAAGATACATTTACTTTACATTAAAATACATTCAAAAAAATTTAAAACAAGAATAAAAATATCTGCCAATGGGGTCAGAAAAATAATCATGTTTTCCCTTTGAATTAAGTTTGTTTTTCTAAACCCATTTACAGATTTTTTTAAGCATAAACTCACTTCTTTCTGATACATTTTTCAGAAATCAAGACTTAATATCTTATGTCATTTTGATTCTCAAGTAAATGTATCTTGATTTAAGAATTTTTATATACTGTATAAGACAAAAATACTACTTAAGAAAATATTTTTTGCAATGTCCCTGATTTTTATTAATTTGTTGTAAAATGTAACTATGTTATCACCCAGCTTTTTATATGAATTAGATATACAAGTACGTCCAACTGTATCTGCATAAATGCAGTATATATGTGTAGGGCAATATGTACTATATAACAAATATTAACTGCTTGACTGCTTCTATTGTTACAAAATGTAAAATATTTTAGCGTCCCAGTCAATGTGTATTGTTAAAAAAAACGCAAAATTTTTACTTCAATATATGACACATTTTTGTTTGTTTCTTACCTTAAACTCCGTCTCTATGTTGGCAAGTCGTGCGAGTTCGTTGCTGAGCTCTAGTGCGGTCAGTACGGGATCTTCACTGGACAGTGACAGGTAGGCGGCGCTAGCGAGCCCTTTGTACGCATTCATGCGTGATCTGGAGTGACTGAACGAGTCACGTCTCTGTTTCTCTGTGCACTCGCAGCACTTGCAGAAGTAGTCATGTGGCCGCTCGATCCTGGCACCCTTCATCAGCAGGATGTGTACGATCTCGTACTCCTGACAGTGCGCGGCCAGAATCACCGGCGTCACGTCATGCGAAAACCGCGTCCCGTCCTCGTCGTAAGCATAAAAGTCGTCATCCCTCAGTTCCTGCTCCAGCGGGCTCAAAGTCAGTCTCAAACCGCCTGCGAATGCCGGATGAGCCAAAATGGCCTCCACAATTCGCACGTAACCTTTGCTGATCGCCAAAAGAAGCGCGTCGCCAATGCGTGCCATCCCGTCCTTCTTTAGCAAGAGCTCTGTGACCTCCAGGTGCTCGTTGCCGACTGCTAACTGCAGCGTGTTTTGCCCCATGTAGTCCACGCAGTTGAAGTTAAGCGTTTTGGACTCATCCAGCATTTTGCGGACGACGGGAATGTTACCGTACTCTGCTGCATCAAGGAAACGCTCCTCCTCCGCTGTGAGGCTGGTGCCACGTTCGCTGAACATGTAGGCAGGGCCTCGGATGGCCTGCCGACGGCCCTTCTCTCGCAGGGTGGTGTGCCTGCGATGCATGACCTCTGACCTGAGAGAAAACAAAACAAAAATCAGTCTTGGAAAGGAATTGTTGAATAAAGTTATTTATTTATTTTTTTTGTGAACAAAAAGTATTCTCTTAGCTTCATAACATGGACTATTTTAACGATGTCTTTAATACCTTTCTGGGCCTGTCAGTTGCGTTGCAGTCTATGGGAGGGTCAGAAAGCTCTCCGATTTCATCAAAAATATCTTAATTTGTGTTCCGAAGATGAACGAAGGTCTTACGGGTTTGCAACGACATGAGTGTGAGTAATTAATGACAGAAGTTTAATTTTTGGGTGAACTATCCCTTTAACAGAAGTAAAACAGAGCATAAAAAATATTTCAGTTCATTGCTAAGGTAAAATTTCAAATTTTCATTTAGTTTAAGTTGAAGTACTAAAATTACTAAAACTAAAACTGAAATAAAACTAAACAAATACTATATAGACAATAATAATAATAATAATAATAATAATAATAACAATAATATTTAAAGCAATTACTAAAACCTCAAAATATTAATAAATACTATGTTCATAATGATACTAAAATAACATTGATTTTAACAACATCAAGAAAACGTCACAAACTAGCTGTAAACGGTTGCTGCTAAATAGCTTAAATGAGTGTGTTTAATTCAACTAGTCTAATCTGTTCTGCTCACTGCACAGCACGAGATTCAGTCCATAACTGTTTGTCAATAGACTGACGGTCTAAAATGGCCAATCACAGCTCTCCTTTTAGAAGTTGCTAAATTGGCCTTTCACGCCACGTGAGACTGTCTGACCTCTGATTGGCCCAATAATCAATGACATCAGAGATCAGCTCGGGGCCGCAGCGCTTTCAATGGATCTCACACAGACAGACACGTGATGTTCAACAGTAGGAGCAAAAGCTAAGAAATTGCCACAATTTCAACACACACATTTCAATTTTTGTCATTTCCAGTTAAGAGTCTGTGTGATAGTCTGATTTTCCATCATAAAGCACAAGAGGGTGAATATATCACACTTTAAAAATGACATGATTGTAGGATGCAAATTTGTTTGTAAAATCATATCAATTTTAGCCCTCTTGATCACAGTCTTGTCTAAAATTGCACACATATGCTTCAGGAGAAAATGTACTCAGAAGCAACTAGTTTTACACTCACAAACTGGTTATACAGCATAGAAACATAGATGCACTCACGCACACATGAAACATACATGTGCAGTGAGCAGATCATTATGTCATCTGGTACATGCTGTGCTGCTTTGAACATTTAATTTCCAAATGCTGTCAAACTCTCTGTGAGCGAGATATTTCATACTGCAGCAAATCACGAGTCACAATCTGCTATAAAACAAAAACACTCTCAGCTTTTACACACACACAAACAACCCCACAGAGAGAATCCAAAGTTTTCCGGCTAGACCCACCAATGCAGCATATGTTGTTTAATTAGTGGTGTTTGTTAAGTCAAGCATAACTATTGCTGTTGCTCATATTTATGTTTATGATGTGATCAGACCTCTAACACTAAGTATGAAAGTCCAGTGTGTGCATCATGTGATGTTGAGGAGAGTGTGCTGGTGCTTCACTAAGTGATCAGACGCACCATTTTCACCTGCTGGAGCAGAAAACAGGTGATCCTACAGACTAACATTGAAAGACCTAAGACACATTTACAGACCAGAAGATCACAGAGACATGAGGATGCAGGACTACTGAAGACCAGAGAGGAAGAACACACCTAGCAACCACTCCAACCACCTTAGCAACCATTTAAGAATAATGTCCTTGCAACCACCCTGAATACTCTAGCAACCACTTACAGTAGGAATTCCCTTGCAACATTCTGGCAACCACCCTGAACACCCTAAAATCACCTAAGAATGCCCTAGCAACACTCTAACAACCACAAAAGTGTGTCCCAGCAACGCCCTAGTAGCCGCCCTGAACACCCTAGCAATCACTTAGGAATGTCCTAGAAACACCCTAACAGCCACCTAAGAGTGTCCAAGCAATGCCCTAGTAACCACCCTGAACACCCTAGCAATCACTTAGGAATGCCCTAGCAACACCCTAACAACCACTTAAGAATGCCCTAGCAACGTCCTGGGATCCACTCTGGACACCCTAGCAACTACCTGAGAATGCCCTAGCAACACCCTAGCAACCACCTAAGAATGCCTTATCAACACCCTAACCACCAATTAAAAATGCCCTAGCAACACTCTAACAACCACTTAAGAATGCCTTAGCAACACCTTAGCAACCACCTGAGAATGCCCTAACCACCACATAAGAGTGTCCCAGCAGCACCCTAGTAACCACCCTGAACACCCTAGCAATCACTTAGGAATGCCCTAGCAACATCCTAACAACCACTTAAGAATGCCTTAGCAACACCTTAGCAACCACCTGAGAATGCCCTAACCACCACATAAGAGTGTCCCAGCAGCACCCTAGTAACCACCCTGAACACCCTAGCAATCACTTAGGATTGCCCTAGCAACGTCCTGGGAACCACTCTGGACACCCTAGCAACTACCTGAGAATGCCCTAGCAACACCCTAACCACCACTTAAGAATGCCCTAACAACACCCTAACAGCCACTTAAGAATGCACTTGCAACACCCTAACCACCACTTAAGAATGCCCTAGCAACACTCCAACCACCACCTAAGAATGCCCTAGCAACCCCTAACAACCACTTAAGAATGCCCTAGCAACACTCTAAAAACCACTTAAGAATGCCCTAGCAACACCTTAGCAACCACCTGAGAATGCCCTAACAACCACATAAGAGTGTCCCAGCAGCACCCTAGTAACCACCCTAAACACCCTAGCAATCACTTAGGAATGCCCTAGCAACATCCCAACAACCACTTAAGAATGCCCTAGCAACACACTAGCAACCACCTAAGAATGTCCCAACACTCTAACAATAGCTAAGAATAACATAGCAACCACCCAGAATGCCCTAGCAACATTCTAACAACCGCATAAGAGTGTCCCAGCAACGGCCTAGTGACCACCCCAAACACTCTTGCAACCACCTGAGAATCTCTTAGCAACAGCTTGGCAACCACCCACAATTTCTTGAGAAAAAGTAAAAGTGAGTAGTTTTGCAGTGATGTTCAGTCAGTCAGGTGGTCCAGCGGTCACCTGATACTCTGCTCCTCAGAGACCAATAAAAGAATGACGTGATAAAGAGAGTGGAAAGAAGATTACACAGCGCTCTGACACATCAAACACACACAAGAGCGGCTGAAAATGGAAGCCATTCAAACAGTGCGACTTCCCTGAGGGACATGAAGGAGAGAGAGAGAGAGAGAGAGCCCTGCTGAGCACAGTGTGTGTGTGAGGTCATCAAGATCCTCCAGATACGTCTGTCACTCTCACACACACCCCTACAGGTGCGCAAACTGCATGTGTTTGCATAAAGTCTGTGTCTGATTAAATGTGACCGATATCTGTGGCACCAGCTCTACCACAAAACGGAGTTGCATAAATAACTAGATTTTTACTTTTTCTGAGGAAAATGTAAGCATTGTTTAACTTTTATGTTGTCCGTGCAATACTTGATTCATTCTATAAACCAATGTCAAAAAAAAAATCACCTTGTGTCACTTTGTTGCTAGGGTGTTCTGGGTGGTTGTTAGGTGGTGATTTACTGACTCCAGAGCCCAACTCCAAGTCTATATGATATTCTGGTCTCTAGATACACTCTTAAAAATAAAGGTGCTTCACGATGCCATAGAAGAACCTTTTTGTCTAAATGGTTCCATAAAGAACCTTTCTGTTTTACAAAAGGTTGTTTGTGGCGAAAGAAAGTTCTTCAGATTATAAAAAGGTAAGAAAGAGATGGTTCTTTAAAGAACCTTTGACTGAATGGTTCTTTGTGGAACCAAAAAAGGTTCTTCTATGGCATCGCTGTGAAGAACCTTTATTTTTAAGAGTGTACAGTAGGTCTTTCTACACAGATATGATGCGATGCATTATGCCAGGGTTTTCCAAACGGGGGTTTGTAAGTTAATGAAAAGCTAATAATTAATTACATCAAATTTTAAATTTAAAGAAAAACAAATGCGATATAGGTAAGTGGGATTATCAAATCAAAGGCTGAGATTAATTAAAGAACTGTATAACATGAAAAAAAATTTTAAGGATTTGAAACATTAGCTTTTGATCGTTTGAAAGTGAAGAATTTCAGACAAATATTAGTATTGTAACTTGTAAAATAAAATGATTATAATTATTATCAAATGCTCATTTTTATTTTACAGTGCAGTTGTGATTTACAACAGTAGTATATTTCTGTGATTTTGTGACTTTTGTTAAAACTTATTTTATTTTAAGCTAAAATGATGATGATGATGATGATGATGAAGATCATTATTAGTAGTAGAGATTATTATTCAAGTTGATAGGGTTCATAAAACATAAGTGAAAATGTTCAATGTTTTAATATTTTAATATTAATAAATGTTAAAAATGTAATATTTTATCTATTTGCTTGAATGTCATGTGGACTGTGAACATGCAAATTATTTAAATTAAATTATTGAAATATTCTTGTTGGCTGCAAACAAACAGATCACTGAAAGTATCTTTAAGGAGTCAAACCAAACGACTTACAGTGAACATCAAACTGGCACAGGAGGAAATATTTAACATCCAGAAAAATGACACCCAGTCATTTTAATGACTATATGATATGCTTGAGTTTGATCTGGCATCTTAAGATTAACATGAGTGAAGTTTAAACAGGGAATGAATTATGAGTCCATCCATATGGAGAACATATGGAGCTGATGGACACACACTCGCACAGAGAAGGAATAATATGCAAACTTGGTCTATCCTTTCATCCTACTGTACTGCAGATCACCTCTCATCTCTCTCTTGTACCAGCATCAGCATAGAAATGGATTTTTTTTGCTCCTCATCAGCACAAAGAATGAAAGGAGCAGCTGGAATCACAATGAGAGCGAAGACTACAAGCCAGAGGAGTGAGACAGATGAAACAGAGCGGAAAGAGCCAGATAAAAGAAGTGATGACCCTCTTTACAAACACTTTGAAATGACGGAGCTTCTGTTGATATTTTAAACTGGGAGAAAAATGAACGAAAAAACGAGGAACAGGAAGCCGACTAGGAAGTTACTGTTTTTTATTCCAGACAAGAAGAAAAAACCTATCAAGCACCCTAGCAATCAAATGACAAAAGCACATAACAAAGTTAATCAAAATGTAACTAAATTTTAAATGAAAATTGAAATATTAAAAAATAATAAATAAAAAATTTAACTACAATAGTATATAACAATTCTAAAATACACTTGAGGTGACCAGATCCTATTTACTATATACAACACAAACACACAAAAACACATAAGAAGCTACATTCTGATGCAGCATCCTAACTAGTATGTCACCCTACATAGTGCACTTCTCATGTGAAGCACACGAGAGGCCATGCTCACAACCAATCCAATTTTTTTAATTTGACTTGCTAATCTAAATTTGCAGTACTATAAGCACAAAAATACCACACAAACATACATAAATATCTGATTATATAGTCCATTTTGTGATAGACTGAACTATTTTTAGCAATACCCTTCTGTAATTTTCTTCCATCATGGTTTTATTGATCAGAATGGGTTTGTAGTTGGGCGTGGCTTATTCAAGCCAATCTGAAACGTGGGGCGGAGCAATTATTATAAATGAGTGAGCATTTATAAAAGAAAACTGCATGATCTTCTCCTGGCTAAGTTTCACATAAACTAGTGTGAGTGTTATGAACCATATTTTAAGACATTTTGTAACACTCTCTGTGTCTGAATAAACAAAAGTGAGGAAAATACTTTCATTTTTAGCCTTCCTATGTTATTTACTTCTGATATACTACTACTACTACTAATAATAATAATAATGTATATTATTTATATTTTACTATATAAAATAATAAATATTATCATTTATATTATTATTAATTTCTACTTTTAATTATTATTTATTCATTAATTTATTTCTATTTTTTCACTATTTTTAGCAGAATAAAAAAATATTCAGTCTGCCATTGTTCTCCCAAACTCACTATTTATTAAATTACTGATTATTTATTTATTAATTTAATTTTTTTAATTTTTATATTTTTATATTATATTTGCTCATATGATTTACTTCCATGTTGAATATAAAGTCTACATAAATAGTAATTCACCTCAAAACAATCAAACAAACAAAAAAACACCCTCTTGTTGCTTCAAACCCATATAATTTTCTATCTTCCATGAAACACAAAATAAGATATCCTGATGTACACACAAATCTTTTCTATTTAATGAAAGTACATGGTGACCAGTGACTGTCAAGCTCCAAAAATGACCAAAAAAAGCCTAAAATGTTGGTCTGTTTCTCACACAAAGCATTTGTATTGCTTCAGAAGACTTTGAACATTGCAAACAAGTCGCATAAACTACTGTAATGGTACTTTTAGGAGCATAAAAACTCACAGTTGCTGTTGGAATGTATGAGGAAAAAACAGAATAAACATTCATCAATTTCTTCTTTTGTGTTTCAAGGAAGATATTGACAGCTTCAGACGGACATAAAGGTGAGCAGATGCTGACAGAATCTCCATATTTGTGTGAACCCTGAAAATGCTTTTGGAAAATACTGTAGCTCCAGCCATGTTCAAGTCAAGTCTCATCTGGAGATTGACGAGGAGATTAATGAAGATCTGATTCTGCCTGCAGTATCAACTGGAGCAGAGCGGATCGGATGATGACACAGACAGCTTGTCTAGAATATTTTGGCAGGTTATTATTGTTTTCACCTCAGGCTGCAGGCAGCGTCTTGAAACCAGAAACAACTCTACAACCACTTTTCTCATGCCTCTGTTTCTTTCAACTTTGCACACACTTCCAGGCAATTATCAGCTAAAGATCACTATAATAAATAGCAAGCTGTCAGACATCAATATTTAAAGACTCATCGTGGTGATTCGGGCCTGTTTCTCGCACCAACTCAACGAGGAAAAGCGATCAGCGCATGCGCATCACACTGGAGAACGTCGATCAAGAAACTCTAACTTCTGTCATAATACCTTAAAAATCAGACCACTAATTCTAACAAAATGATCAGTCAGATAATAGTTAGGCCTACTACTTTAAAAAAAAATAAAACTTAAATTAAAAATAAAACGCGCGCCACACCTTGTGCTTCAAAACGCCACTCACACGATAAAAACTGAGGTGCTAATGACCAAAAACCTCAAAAAGTAACTTAAAATTATTTTTAAATACATTAATAACGTTAAAGAGACAATATAAATGAATAGACAGCAATTTATTATTATTAAATTAGGATAACTTTAATTAAAAACTAAATGATTAATAGGCTAATAAAAAAAATAGCCTAATGAATAAATAAAGACAGAAGCGCAAATTACAGAATAAACCTATATAAATCTAGGCTATATCTAAATTCACTGTAAAAGTAAAAATAGGCTGTTCTTACACTAAAGACCCATTTTTACCTCATTCGATCCTTAAAATGACTTTGGAAGTTTGGATATTGATTCGGTCATACTAAATTTTGACTTGAATAAACCAGTTAACGTAATGATAGGTTACGTTACCACATGAAGCACAATTTTAGGGCTACCTGGCAAACATTTCACACTTCACAGTGATCTCCTTATAAGATCTTAAGGTTGGACTCACGTGTCCGGTGGAGCGCAGCTGTGCGGGGTCTCGATCAACTCCTGCGGGCTGCACGTCTCATGATCGGCTCTGTGTGGCGAGCGCCGCCGCTGTCCGCGGTTCTGGAGACCGTCGCGCACCGGAGACGCGGCGCAGCATCGCCCTAGACGCGCCGGCGAGCGCCCGATCAAGTCCAGCGGATCCCTGGGAAACGCGTCTCTGGGTCGCGAGTCGGTGCGTGGAAGTGGCGCAGATGCCCGCCGCTTCAGGGGTCTCGGCGGCTGAGGGAGACGAGTCTGACCGGCAGGAGCGGGAGAAGAGGAGGAGGAGGGCGGGGAGGGGGAGGAAGAGGAGGCACGGAGCCCCTCGCCTTCGTCAGACATCGGGAGAGCTCGTGCTCCGCATCTGGTGAAGGAAAGGGCTTCTTGAAACTGAGACGCGCAACTTCAGCAACAAGTGGGAGCAGAGTTTTAACCTCAAAACACACCCAGTGACACACACACACACACACACACACACTCAAACACCTCAAATGAGAGCTTGAAACACTACATAGACACAATACATTGTGTGGATTGAAACACTACAGACACAAGTATATGCCTGATGAACATTTATCCGTCATCCGTATGACTTTCTTTCTTCTGTGGAACACAAAAGGAGATGCAGCGAAGAATGTATGAGCTGCTCTTTTCCACACAATTAAACTGAAAAAAAAAGCTTTTCCTTGAAAGTCTTTCTTGACAGTCACCACCAGTCACTTTTATTGTATGCAAAAGAGGTAATCACATTCTGAACATCTTCTGAAGTGTTTTGTCATTGAAATGAACTGGTTTTATTATGTTAAAAGAATGTTAAAATTCACTCAAAAAAAAATAAATTGCTCAAAATGTACCCTCAAACCATCCAAGATATAGATGAGTTTGTTTCTTCATGGGAACAGATTTGGCGAAATGCAGCATTACATCACTTGCTCACCAATAGATCCTTTGCAGTGAATGGGTGCCGTCAGAATGAGAGTGCAAACAGCTGATAAAAACATCACAATAATCCACAAGTAATCCACACTACTCCAGTACATCAATTAAAGGGGTCATATGATGCGATTTCAATTTTGTTGAAAGCCTGGAGCTGATCCGTGCTGGTCGCTGAGGAAATACATCAACTTTACGCTGTGGATCGCCGGATTGGCTTTCACCGTGGACGAAGCGGAGTCCAGCCCGGGGTCGTCACATGTGGTTGCCACAAACCTGCCGGCCGCTCCTTCGTCGAATCTGCCGGCCGCGCCGTTCCCTAGCCTGCCGTGTGTGACGCTGTGTGTTTCGTTGTGAAAGCGAAACTACTTTGTTTGGCCTTCCAAAAGAGGACACAACTAGAAATCAGTGGTTAAGTTGTATTTACAACACTGCTCCAGAACAGTTCAAACCAAATATTCAGATGTGTGCAGCGCATTTTGCGGAGGATGAGGACTGTGTCCTGTGAGAGTAGCCTACAATGCCGGTGTCTGTTTCTATGAAGTGGGGCAGTTCCAACTTTGCAAGGACAGTCTGGCGCTTCTGACTCACAGCCTGTAAGTACGTTTTTTATATTTAAAGGATTTGCCACTGACGATTCAAACGTGAGTTTTGAGCAGTGTAGAGTAGCTCAGACCAATGAGCTTTGTAAAAATCGACGTGTTTCAGAAAGGCGGGGCATAGAGGAGAAACAATAATGTACAGTATGTGGAAAATAATGTGTTTTTTGAACCTTAAACCGCATAAACACATTGCATTACACCAAATACACAACATAATGTTCTTTTTAGCAACGTCATATGACCCCTTTAACAACTTGTGAAGTGAAAAGCTGCGTGTTTGTGAGAAACAAATCCATCATTATAAGGCGTTTTAACTACTTTTGCTTCTGGCGAATATATAAGTCCATAATCCATAATAATGCTTCCTCCAGTGATTAAGGCCATTCCCTGTTGTCCTCTCGTATCAGAATCCACCATCATGTCTGTTTTGAACTGTTTTGGCTTGTAAACAGTGCTTGATCTGTACTTATTTCTCTCCTGATTCAGACAAGACAACTTTTTCACTGGAGGAAGCATTATCATGGATTATGGACTTGTATTTTAACTGGAAGCGGCAATATGAAGTTCAATGATGGATTTATTTGGGTAGTGAAAACAGACAGAAAATCTATCCATCAAATACAACCCTATTTTGTATTCTCAACACAAAATCCCACCAAGTTCAAACACTTACTCTTGTAACCTAAATAAAAACTGAATGGTTAACATTTGCAATTGAGTCCAAGGACTTTAATCAGAAAGAGTGCCCAGTGTGTGCGTGTGGAAACATATCTAGGTGCTTTGGTTCAGAGGTGAAATGCTTCATGGTCAAACAAACACTTAAAAGCTCAGTGAGCGCTGAACAAATAAATCAACAATGTCAGGATTATTGACCTGGAAATATCAGGGTTTGCAGAAATGCAGACCTGTGCAGTTTGGTTTAAAATACAACACTGCAAAATTATCTTACTCTATATTTTTGACTTTCTTTACAGTACAAATATCTAAACAATCTTAAATCATGATCAAAAATCGAAATTAAGTGAGGGGTCAAAAAAATAAACTTAATTCAAATGGAAAACAAATTGTAATCACCGGGTCCCATTGGCAGATATTTGTTATTTTTTTAAGCATAAAGTCACAAATTAGATTTTTCAAAAAACAAGACTTTATATCTTATCATATATTGCTTCTCAAATAAATGTTTAGAAAATAAAAACTTAAATAAAAACCCCACTGACAGATTTTATAGTTGTTGTTTTAGGAAACTCACTTAATTTTGATACATTTTCAGAAATTAAAACTTAATACCTTAAGTAACTTTGTTTCAGAAGTAAATATATCTTGATTTAAGAAAGTTTAGATTTTTACTAAAACACGACAGAATACTGAGAAAAAAAAATATTTTTTTGCTGTGAAAATGCTAGCCTATCTAAAAACCAACAACACCTAAAACCTGTTTGTTAGTCAAATCAGCTATTGTATGCTGCTTTTTGCAACAGATACTGCCTCAAAGCAGCTTCACGGAAAACAGAGCCAACAAAAAGGCTATAGTAAGCAAAAACCATTGTTTTGAAGACAAGGATGAAACCTTGGAAAGAACCTTGGAAACATTGAATTAACAAAGCAAATGAGAAAAAGAAAGAAAAACAACCGGATGCTGCTACTGTGATTAGAAAGACAAATGTAAGAAATGCAATATTCTGAGCACAGCAGAGATGATTAGAGTGTTTGTGATGGTAAACGGGTACCAGTATGTGCGTGTGTTTACATGTTTTTTGTGTGTTTTGTCCAGGATATCTGATCCCTTCAGGTCTCTTCCTGGGTCTTCTAGGAACATCCGCAGGTATTAATTGGACACAATCACATGCACTCACACAATTAGACACAAACAACACACGCAAACAGAAAGCCTGAGATCCTCCTGACACTGAGAGCGCAATCACTCGACTTCCTACTGAAATCAGGAGGCATAATTTTCCCTCTCCTCATCCGTATCACTCAGAAAATCTATTCCACACAGTTTCTCACTGCAATCAATATTTCAGTCTCAAGGGAGGAGTCAATGTCAGGGGCGGAGCCTGGATTAATACTGAACGCGCCCCCTGCTCCTTTAAAGGGCGTGTTTGATATTGATTGACAGCTATGATGAGTTCCACATCTCAAGTCCACAGGTGTGTGTGTGTGTGTGTGTGTGTGTGAGTGAGTGTGTGTGTGTGTTAACTATCCCTTCAAGCTACATGCTATGCCACTTAGTGTGTTGCCCATCTACATTAATTTAATCTTTAGACATCCTTGACCTCTCTCTCTCTCACACACACCACACACACACACACACACACACACACTATCTGATGGCATTTGAATCCCACGTAGCAGTTTGGAGCTATTAAATTAGAGTCAGTGTATCTGTGCACATACAAACACACAAATACTCACACACATGCAGCATACAGTAATGGACCCATTAATTTTCTCGTAAACAGATACTCACATACACATGAACACAGTTATTCTGAGCCAGAAAATATTAATAATAATAATAAACATGCCTAAGGAGAGAAAAGATACTGTTTTCTTAGGTCAATGATTTTGGAAATGAATGTATTTATTTATTTGTTTGTTTGTTTATTTATTTATTTATTTATTTCCTTGCTTGCTTGCTTATTTATTTGCTTAAGTCTAAAACACTGAACACAAGTTCATTGTTTAAAGCTCAGTTTCATGATAAAATTAGTGTATTATAATCTTTTCTTAGAAATATTTTACATAATATCATTTTACTATACATGTTTCTTCTTATATAGGCTGTAGATTGTTTTTATGGTCATACATATTTAAAGGAGTGTTCATACATGTTGTAAATGGTTTCAATATGTGACATATGAATATTTTAAACTGCTGACAAACTGGCAAAATACATTTCCAATATTCATATATTTTAGACTTAAATGCAAAGGTGTGGAAATGCGAGTATATCCCCCCATTTGAAAGTGTTAAAACAGTAAAGTTTATTTATTTATATACAGTATGTATGTATATTGCCACATTTTATTTATTTAAAAATAAATTGTAAAAACAGTAATATTGTGAAATATTATTGTAATTTAAAATAACTATTTTCTATTTTAATATATTGTAAAATATCATTTATTTCTGTGATGCAAAGCTGAAATTTCAGCATCATTACCCCAGTCTTCAGTGTCACATGATCTTTCAGAAATCAATCTAATATGCTGATTTGCTGCCCATAAACATTACTATCAATGTTGAAAACAGTTGTGCTATTTCATATTTCTGTGGAAACTGTTATCTTTTTTTTTTCTTTTGGTGAAAAGAAAGCTCAAAAGAACTACTTTTATATGAAATACAAATCTTTTGAAACATCATAAATGCCTTTACTGTCACTTTTGATCAATTGAATGTGCCTTTGCAGTAGACGAGTATGTCTCAACACCTATTTCTCAGTGAATACCCTTTTATGTACTAAAGCTGATTCTCAAACTGTATACATGCACTATAAGCTGTCTTACACATATAAAGTATACACACAGGTCAGAATGATCTGCAGTCGGCACAATACATCCACCTCAGTATATCCCTGTTAACCCAGCGCTTATTTCAGCCATCATAACAGTGTAAAGATTATGGGCTCACGGGTTCAGCGCTGGACTCAAGCAGCCCGAGGAGGTTTTCACAGCCCATCGTCTCCCAGCAGCAGTCATTTATCAATCAAATACAGCCTCTACTGTTAAACACTATAGAAAGAGGAAAGAAGAGTTTTGCAGTGGAAAGAAGGCGTAAGAGCTTCACTGTTTCTCTGTTATATTCACACTCAGGTGTGGATGAGCTCTTCTGAGGGGTTCAGCTCTGACATGCATTATGTATAATGGCTCTCTCTTTTGGACTCCTCTATTTGCCCTGAGGCCTCGACAAAATATCCTCTCTTTCTCTGGCTGCATTTATATTTATTCAAAAAACCTTTAAGAATAATTATTTCAATGGTTTCTGAAAGCATTAAAAAAAAGAGTTGAGCTGCATTTGATGTGTGTTTTTAATGCACACTGGGGAAAAAAATGTTTTTACGGATTTACTTTAGTGAAACAATTTTTACTCAGAAATTGCTAGTAAATTAAAAAACATATATATGATAGGGAAACACATTGAATTAAAAAATAAGTTCACCCAAAAATGAAAATTTGTTGAAAATGTACTCACGGTCAGACCATCCAAGATGTAGATGAGTTTGTTTCTTCACGGAAACAGATTTGGAGAAATTTAGCATTACATCACTTGCTCAGCAATGAATCCTCTGCAGTGAATGTGTGCCGTCAGAATGAGAGTCCCAACAGCTGATAAAAACATCACAATAATCCACAAGTAATCCACACTACTCCAGTCCATCAATTAACATATTTGTGAAGCCATCATTTTAGGGTTTTAAAAAAGGTTTTAACCTCATTTCCATTTTTCGGTGAACTATCCCTTTAAAGGGGTCATATAATGCTACATGCACTTTTACAAGTTGTTTGAACTGAAATGTGTATTGGCAGTGTGTGTACACAACCACCCTAAAATGATAAAAATCCACCCAGTGTTTTTTTTGTTAATCTACTAAAATCTTTACCCCTTTCTCAAATCGAGCCAATCTCAGATGCCTGTCTGTGTGACGTCACATAGACAGGCCCCTCCCACGATAGTTTGATTGACAGAGTAGCGTTTCAGCACAGACTGGACTGGTGTCTTACCTTAGCTCCGCCCTGAGTGAGCTGTCATCAGTCCGCCATCGTTTCACCGCTGGAGCAGTTGTAGACAAGAATGACTCCTAAGCGATTGAGGTGTTCTGTTGTTGGATATAATAATGAACATAGCAGTCGTCATTTACTCCCGACATCTGAGCCGCTGAACTCGCAGTGGATTACATTGTTTCTGAAGGGAATGCGCCCCCGATCTACATAAATGCGTCTATGTTCGCGCGAATCATTCATGATCCAGCCTCATATAAAGAAGAAGTGAGTATAATGTTTTGTAATGAATCTTTGCAAATCGCCTTTCCTAATAATGTGCTAATTAGCAAGTTTCACGATGAATGCGGCTAAAGTAAACAGTCTCTCTGAGAGCAGCTCGGAAGAGAGGGGCGGGGTCAGCAGAGCTCATTAACATTTAAAGAAAAATGCTACAAATCTGCATGCTCTGAAAAGAGCTGTTTTTGACAGGGTAAAAAAGGTGTTTTTTACACTACCATTGAGAAATTTTAACCAAACTATGATACAGACTTTTCATTAAGACCCTAAAGGAAGAGAGGGGCGGGGTCAGCATAGCTCATTAACATTTAAAGGAAAATGCTACAAATCTGCATGCTCTGAAAAGAGCTGTTTTTGACAGGGTAAATTGACCCTACCATTGAGAAATTTTAACCAAACTATGTTACAGACTTTTCATTAAGACCCTAAAGAATCATATCAACTTGTGGAAAATAGGCATCCTATGACCCCTTTAAGCCTGAAATTCTGACATAGAACGACATATTTACTGTTATTAGCAATTGAAAACAGGATTTTACATTAGTAATCTACGAGTATACAGGGATAGTGAGCATAAGCGAGACACAATGAGACCCAGTGAGCCCAAAGTAGCAATAAGAAATACATTTTATACAATATGTACATGTAAGAAAAATATTTTACTTGTTTCATAATACAAACACTTAAACCTTCTTAAAGGAAATACATTTAAGTACATTTTAAGCAAAATAACTTAAGGTATTAAGTCATGTTTTCTGAAATAATTATCAAAATTAAGTGAGTTTATGTTTAAAATTAAAATTAAAATTAATAAATTAAATCTTCTCAAATAAATGCATCTTTATTTGTTTTACTTACAAACAAGCAATTTTTGTAATTGTTTATGTGTTTGTTTGTTTGATGTTTGTTTGTTTGTTTGTTTAATTCAGTCTGCAAATTAGCCAGATTGTGTTCTATGAATTGAAATGAAATGGTCTTTCTAAGATAAATAGTAAATAATCAGTCTACCTAGGGATGCGACATCACAGCACTCATATATAAGGTCCCTCAGTATTATCAGCAGTTTTCGCATTGCTCAATAGCTAATTACCCTCCTCCATCCCCAGCTCCTCCTCTGTCAGTCAGGATTCAGCCTTCTGATTCTCCTTGAATCAGACCAATTTCTAAAATGTTACATGAAATTATTGAACCTTAATGATATTTGCAATACATTTGTGTTGGTTCTGTTCTGTTTACACTGGGGGGTTATTGCTGCTCTCCCTGCTCTCATCCATGCTAGACTGCATGGATGTGCAGGGAGTTCTTGCCCAGAACAGAACCATACCGCCAATCCAAACTGTATGCTAATTGTCAATCATCTTTGACAATAGTGGTCCTGACAGAATTATGTTTAATTCAACATTTATGTAACATTTGTAATTAATTGCAAAATTTACTGGCAGTTTCTGAGTGAAAATGCTTTTCCTACACCAAACCTACGCCATTTTTTTCCTTCGATCTATTAGTTCAAACATAACAAACCCCAGATTATTTCAAGGCCTTAGCTGGTCTAAGCTGGTTTCCAGTCTCATATGGACTCAAGTAGTGTGAAAGTGTCCTGAAAGTGCACGGCAAATCAGATGTCTAGTCTGCAGGAGCTGTCAATCAAAAGACAAGCGATATCCAGCATGTCGCTCAGATCAATAAACTGTCCTCCTCTCCTGTTCACCCTCAGCTGCGGTCTGACCCCAAGATCTGCCTGTCATCTCACATTGTGGACAGAACGGTTGAAATCACGTAAATACCTCAGCGTTCACAGCGTCTTTGAGCGATGGGCCGCTACTCAGGGTTAAAGATCTGTGGCAGCCAACCGCAGCCGAATCCACAGAAACTCCTGTAGCATTTCATTTTCCCCCTGAAGTCCATTTATAATGTCAGTCAAGGTTTCTTGCACAAAAAATGTCATATTTTAGTTTTTCATAGCCATCTTTTACCCTCTCGCTGACCTTTTAGAAATACACAAGCTGTACCTTTAATATGTAAATAAATCAAAATGAATAGGACTACACAGACTGTGTACGTGAAACACATACAGTCAAATAAGTTATGAATGCATAGGCGTAGATTTATTAGATTAGACAGTAGCAGGTCATCTATGCATTCAGAAAATTCACACACTAATAGAATGAGTAGTACAGTTATGAGCTTTTCTGAACACAGCAAGTGTCTGTTTTCTCTGATAAGGAGGTCTGCGAGGACCAAACGACCCATGACTACATCCTGGCTTTTGTGTAATTTACTGAGTTGCTCTTATTGTTCCCACAGACGCTCGGGCGTGTGCCGCTGGGAGATGAAATGCAAATGAATGTGACAGAGTGACGGTCCTCTGAGATAAGAGAGGGAATGTTGTTCTGACAGCACTTTAAAAGCATTACAGACGCTTACAAAAGAGTGTTACAAAACTCACATGTAACCTTCATGGAGAATTCAATCCCAGAATGCATCGCCACACTCAATACAAGTTTTTTAGTATACAAGAAATTTTAGTATCACTGAAATACTAGAGTTTTTATTTTTATTTATTTATTTTCATTTTAAATTTTTATTTTTGTTCAGGTTTTAGTAATATTGTTGTGCGTTTTTATCATTTTTATCAAATGTCTATATAGTTTTTAGTAATTTGTATTTCAGTTTTAGTTATTTTAGTACATCAACTTAAAGTAAATGAAAATGAGATATGTTGCTTAGCTGAAATTAAACACGTTTTTTTATTTATTTTTAGTTCTTTTTTAAGATTTTAGTTTTAGTTTCCCATACTGATTGATTGATTGATTGATTGATTGATTGATTGATTGATTCATTCATTCATTCATTCATTCAGGCCAAAATATATTTTAAATAAATCTTAAATTAATTAAATATTTTTTAATTGAAAATATATTTAGTTTCAACCTTTTCAACATACCAAAATATATTCCAAGTTGTAAGAAAATACTTTTACAGTCTTACGTTGAGGCAAATTTTGGTTTGTGATGTATATATGTAAATTTATTTATTTATTTATCTATTTATCTGTATTAACATAATCGCACCAAGGCCAAACACACACACACACACACACACACACAAAATGGCACAAAATCTATTGGTAGGAAATATATTTACATAAATATTTGAAACATATTTTAGTACATTTTTGTATATTTTGAATTATATATTAAATACATATATTTGAAAATATATTGTTTGTTGTAGGGGTTAAAATAACCCTGCTCAGTGCATAAAATAAAATATAAATAATAAATGAATGAATGAATGAATGAATGAATGAATGGTAGCTATTTTTTAAAGAAATCAGGATGGCAGATAAGTCTAGAGAAATGCTAATTATGAATGCATTTCATTCAATATTGCAACATATTGATTAAAATGTTTTCAGTTGAATTATAAATGGACTACTTTATAATGCTCACTAGCTAAGCAATATAATAATGTCAAACTGCGCTGGATATTCTGTGTGCTTCACGTGCTGAAGCTGTATGTGTGTTGTGTTGCTGCTTATGTAGAGCACTTCCCATCAGTCACTTATTAGGGTCCATTTAATTTAGAATGCTGCCTTAGAAGGGAACTGCCTATATAGACAGCAAGACAACTCATTAAGATTCGGAACAGAACTAATGTGTTACTGATATCCATTATAAAACAAGCATAAGCCTGCATCACTCCTGAACAGCTCAAGCTCAATACATTAATGAAATCATTCATTTGCAGTGATTTTCTGATTGTTTAATGATCTCTGAGCTGCTGAACGTGTCTCACTCCGCTGGAGCTGATCTGATGGCTCAGTGTTTCTCTCTGAAGGCTCAGGAACGGCTCCTCTGGATGGTAATTGGTCTCAGCTGTTCATCCACAGACAGAAACAGCGTTTAAGCAAAGGGCTCCATCACACACTCTCCCCTCCATCATTTTTCACAGTGTGTGTGTGTGTGTGTGATTTTTAGGTGTGTTTAAGTGCATGTTTGTCTGTGTTTGTGTTGTGTGCATGTTTGACATTGTGTGTATATACATGCATATATATTTTTCACAAATATTTCTAAAATATTTTACACAAATATTTTTATATTTGTGTGTGTGTGACAAAGGTCAATATGTCAGAGCAGAAATACAAACGCAAATCAGATTGTATGTGGACAGCGAGCAGATGGATGGTGGAGAAAGAGATGAGAACTATGACGATCCAGAGCAAGATAAAGCAGCGTATGAAACTGAATTACAGCAGCAGAGTCCAGACACACAGCGACTGAACAACAATAACATCAGCGCTCACACATGAGGTTCAGGCCTGAATCCAATCTCTCCATGAACACACACCACATCACACCACCGCTGCTGAGTTTAGGAGCTTCTCATCTGAAAAGAAACACTTTATGATAGAGATTATTAATCCCGTTAGACTCCAGACTGACTAGTCATTTATATTCAACTCATCCAGCCAGAAAGTTTCTGTTTAGCTGCAGTTTTCACCAATCCAACGAAGAAAAAAAAATACAAATCTGTCCGATCCCAAACACAGATGCTAGTGTAAAATCATTCTATAAGTTATAAAGAAGTTACTACTTCAGAACTTTTGAACATGAATGTGATATTCATAAAACATCTAGTCGAACTAATTCAGATTTTAAAAAATACATTTTCACAAAGTTATTACCTCGCAAAAATTGATTTTATCACTCAGTATTTTTGACTTACCTTCCATATACATTTACTTAAGTAAAATTACATTTTACTTGAAGATACAATCTTCATTGAATGTATATCCCTTTATCTATCTATCTGTCTATCTATCTATCTATCTATCTGTCTGTCTGTCTGTCTGTCTATCTATCTATCTATCTATCTATCTGTCTATCTATTTGTCTGTCTGTCTGTCTATCTATCTAATATTTATTTAATATTGTTTTGAACAATGATCTACTGATGCTTTGTATAAATCACCAAACCCATTGAAATATAACATGATATGAAGACTTCAGATGCAAAAACTTCTAAGTCCATCTGAGATTTTTTCTTTTACATGAGCATTTTTATCAGGCTCCTATGAAAATAACATTGGACTTTTTCAAAATAAGGCATTTACAGTTTTTCTCAGTCGCTTTGGTACATTTCTCGAATCATCCTTGACATTTGCAAAACAGTAAGTGCATTTCTCAAAACAACTCGTACAAATAGCAAAACACCATGGATTACCTGCAAAAGCCAGTCTCTTGCTCAAAATCCTTAGTTCATCTCTCAAAAATAAATATCTGTGTCAATGAACATGTCAGTGCCATCAGAATGACAAGTCCTTGTGTCATTGTGTACGGATAAGACAGTCAAATTGCTTAGTCATGTTGTCAATATAACAGTGTACTCTGGAGGGATGTTCTGATGTAAACTATGGCTACAGTTTTGATGACAATTATTGTAAATTGTAGGTTACACCTTAGTGTATGTGGGAGTTTGATTGCAAGAGACTGGACAAGATTCACATTTATGCTTTTACTGTTTGTACTGTAATTTGTTGACAGACCATGTCATTGCGATACAGAAAGGAAAAGACAGCACTGCATAGCACAAAGAAAAAAAAAACAAAAGTAGAAATGTGAACATAGGACAATCTCCTTAGGGAAAACTGTACATGCAGTGCTGTAGGAATTACAGTGCAGTCTTCCTACACCTCCTGACGTTCCGGTCTGTTGGGCCACAAATTCTCATCCACATCACAACGGATATCTTCTCTTGCGATGCAGCATGGAAAGAATCTTTTAGACTGTCTTATCCAGCCTCTGCAGGCATCACACGCTGCATCCATGGCAGCCAGAAGGGTCATCTGTGTATGTGGCTGGCGATCATATACTTTCCATCTCCATGCTGAGAAAAATTCCTCAATGGGGTTAAATGAATGGAGAGTAGGGTGAGAGGAACTCCATCAGCATC
>NW_015641057.1:2570202-2573193 GCF_001515625.1 Sinocyclocheilus rhinocerous
TATCTATCTATCTATCTATCTGTCTGTCTGTCTGTCTGTCTATCTATCTATCTGTCTATCTATCTGTCTATCTATTTGTCTGTCTGTCTGTCTATCTATCTATCTGTCTATCTATTTGTCTGTCTGTCTGTCTATCTATCTAATATTTATTTAATATTGTTTTGAACAATGATCTACTGATGCTTTGTATAAATCACCAAACCCATTGAAATATAACATGATATGAAGACTTCAGATGCAAAAACTTCTAAGTCCATCTGAGATTTTTTCTTTTACATGAGCATTTTTATCAGGCTCCTATGAAAATAACATTGGACTTTTTCAAAATAAGGCATTTACAGTTTTTCTCAGTCGCTTTGGTACATTTCTCGAATCATCCTTGACATTTGCAAAACAGTAAGTGCATTTCTCAAAACAACTCGTACAAATAGCAAAACACCATGGATTACCTGCAAAAGCCAGTCTCTTGCTCAAAATCCTTAGTTCATCTCTCAAAAATAAATATCTGTGTCAATGAACATGTCAGTGCCATCAGAATGACAAGTCCTTGTGTCATTGTGTACGGATAAGACAGTCAAATTGCTTAGTCATGTTGTCAATATAACAGTGTACTCTGGAGGGATGTTCTGATGTAAACTATGGCTACAGTTTTGATGACAATTATTGTAAATTGTAGGTTACACCTTAGTGTATGTGGGAGTTTGATTGCAAGAGACTGGACAAGATTCACATTTATGCTTTTACTGTTTGTACTGTAATTTGTTGACAGACCATGTCATTGCGATACAGAAAGGAAAAGACAGCACTGCATAGCACAAAGAAAAAAAAAACAAAAGTAGAAATGTGAACATAGGACAATCTCCTTAGGGAAAACTGTACATGCAGTGCTGTAGGAATTACAGTGCAGTCTTCCTACACCTCCTGACGTTCCGGTCTGTTGGGCCACAAATTCTCATCCACATCACAACGGATATCTTCTCTTGCGATGCAGCATGGAAAGAATCTTTTAGACTGTCTTATCCAGCCTCTGCAGGCATCACACGCTGCATCCATGGCAGCCAGAAGGGTCATCTGTGTATGTGGCTGGCGATCATATACTTTCCATCTCCATGCTGAGAAAAATTCCTCAATGGGGTTAAATGAATGGAGAGTAGGGTGAGAGGAACTCCATCAGCATCTTTCAATTCTGATCTGAGAAATGTACCAAAGCGACTGAGAAAAACTGTAATAACTGACTAATAACCTTTTCTTTGCCATTAAAGTAAAATTACTGAACCTAAACATAGGAGCCTGATAAAAATGCTAATTTAATAGAAAAAATCTCAGAACAATCTTTTTTGCATCTTAAGTCTAAAGTGTCTAAAATTAAGGCAAGTGATTAATATGTCTAATATATAATGCGGCTGTTGTTATTGAGTCTCTTTCATATCAGATGTGATGCCAGCAATACATGAAACACCAACTGTTGTTTTACTCTGCAAGCTGGCAAACAGCTTGAGATCCGTATAGTGAATATGGACCTGCCAGCGTAACCAGAAAATTAGCATTATTTACAATATTAAACAAAGTCAAAATGAACAAGAAATGTTGTGAAAACAATCATATCCCATAATTAGAGTCACTCCTATGAGAACGAGATCAGATTTCTCAGAGGATGTATCAGTTAGATGAATAACAGAAGGCTGTTTGTTTCCTAACTTTTTTATTATAGGGCTGAAACTATAAATTTCACCGACCTCCACAGGGAAAAGTCGGTCCTGCTCAAAAACACCTTTAGATATTCAAGGGCTTATTTGAGGCACTAAATAGCAAATAAACATCTTTCAACAGAGTTTTGTCCATAGTCATTTTATACATATACTGTCGTTTCACACATCAATGACTTAATTACCTGCTCCTCAACATCATATAAAAAATGAAAGGATGGTTAGACACTTTATATGTCAGTCAGATTAATAAACTCTGAATTAGAATAACAAGTAAATGTTTGGAAGTTACGGATCATCCTGAACAATCTAGCTGATCTGATGGAAACAGATTTTTATGTAGAACAGCATGTAGTTGAACTGTTCAGGACCAATGACGGACTCATGAACAACTATCACAACACAGAAAAACAGTCGTGGATCATCCAAGAAATGATACATTGTATTTCAGATTCAATATATATATATATATATATACAGGTGCATCTAAAAAAAATTAGAATATCGTGAAAAAGTTATTTTTTTGTAACTTATTTCAAAAAGTTAAACTTTAATATATTCTAAATTCATTACATGTAAAGTAAACATTTCAAAAGTTTTTTTTTGTTGTTGTTTTAATTTTGATGATTAGAGCTTACAGCTCATGAAAGTAAAAAAAAATCTAGTATCTCAAAATATTAGAATATTTACTAAGATCAATCAAAAAAAGGATTTGCATAACAGAAAAGTTCAAGTTATTTTAAACAAAGCCAAAACAAATCCTGGCCAGGACGCGTCCTGGGAAAATGGCACGTATGGTCACCCTAGTGTTGCTCCATTGTGTTTTATCAAGTCCAGAGTCAATGCAGCTGTCTACCAGGAGATTTTGGAGCATTTTATGCTACAATCTGCTGACAAGCTTTATGGATATCCTGATTTCCTTTTCCAGCAGGACTTTAGCACCTGCCCACAGTGCAAAAAAACACTTCCAAGTGGTTTGCTGACCATAATATTACTGTGCTTGATTGGCCAGTCAACATGCCTGACCTGAACCCCATATGGAATCTATGGGATATTTTCAAGAGAAAGATGAGAAACAGTCGATCCAACAATACAGACGAGCTGAAGGCTCAATAGTGCCTCAGCAGAGCCACAGGCTGATCGCTTCCATGCCACACCTCACTGATGCTGGAGTTTGTGCTAAAGGAGCCCCGACCAAGTATTGAGTGCATAAATGAACATACTTTAAAGAACTTTAACTTTTCTTTTTTGCAAATCCTTTTTTGATTGATCTTAGGAAATATTC
>NW_015641057.1:2576483-2582262 GCF_001515625.1 Sinocyclocheilus rhinocerous
TTTGTGCTTAAGGAGCCCCGACCAAGTATTGAGTGCATAAATGAACATACTTTAAAGAACTTGAACTTTTCTGTTTTGCAAATCCTTTTTTTTTATTGATCTTAGGAAATATTCTAATATTTTGAGATACTGGATTTTTGACTTTCATGAGCTGTAAGCTTTAATCATCAAAATTAAAACTTTTGAAATGTTTTACTTTACATGTTATGAATCTTGAATTGAATCTTGAATCTTGAAAAAAAGTTTCACTTTTTGAAATAAGTTACAAAAAAAATTCTTTTTTACGATATTCTAATTTTCTGAGATGCACCTGTATATATATATATATACACAAAGGTTTTTGCCCCCTTCCTGTTTTTTTTTATTTTTTGCATATTTTCGGACTTAAATCCAACTGAGATGCTGTGGCATGACCTTAAACAATCCATTCATGCTCGAAAACCCTCCAATGTGGCATTTAGATTTAGGGGGCAATTACTATTTCACGTAGGGCCAGGCAGGTTTGGACAGCTTTTTTCCCTTAATAAATTAAACCATTATTTCAAAACAGCATTTTTTATTTATTGTTACTGTTATCCTTGTGTAATATTAAAATTTGATTGATCTGAATCATTCAAGTGTGACAAATATGCAAAAAATAAATAAACAGGAAGGGGGAAAAAACGTTTTCACACCACTGTGTGTGTGTGTGTGTGTATATATATATATATATATATATATTCTGTATAGGGAGGTTTGAGGTGATTTGAACCTGTGACCCTGTGATAGTCATGATGAAACACACACACACACACACACACACACAATATGATAAAGCTGAAACATGCATTTCTCTCCATCATTTGGCCACATTCACAAACCTTGTAAACATGCAGAAAACAGAACGAACAGGAGTTTCTGAAATTCACTCTGAATTCCAGCACTTCCTTCATTCACTCCATTCTTGCTCACTGTATCTCACACTTATCACCTCAGGACAGCTGAGAGCAGCAACAAACCAGACAGAGAGATAGAGACAGACAGAGACAGACAAAGACATATATAGGTGAGGCGAGTTTGAGGTGCAGAACAGAACAGAGTAAACAAGGTAAAAACAGCATAAAAATGAGAATGATAAAAGAAAAGTAGGCCTAAATCAGAATGAGAAGAGACAGTGCTTTCAAGTCCTTTTGCTCACCTACAGTACCGGTCAAAAATCTGTGATGATTACAGTTTTTCAATGTTGTTAAAAGAAGTCTTTTCTGCTCACTAAGGATGCGTTTATTTGAAATCAAAAGTACAATAAAAAGTATAATTGTGAAATATTATCACAATTTAAAATAACTGTTTTCTGTTTAAATATATTTTAAAATGTATTTTATTCCCTTGATACAAAACAGAATTTTCAGCTTTTCATCTAAACAAATTAAAACAAGTGCAGACAAATGCAAATATGTGTCCAATGTGAATGGCCCCTTATAACGCAGTCTAGATAGGCAGCTCACTGGGCTGTGTTTGTGTCACAATTCTTGGGATGCAAGTAGCGAGGAACGAGGAAACACGGAGATAACTTCAATTCACAGTCTTTAATGATCACATGGGGAACGTAGGAGACACAGGAACACATGGAATGACGTTTGAGGACCGACAAACACTAACTGAAAGGACTGGGGCTTTTAAACACTGGGTGATTGGGAAAACACAGGTGCAAGGAATGACTAATTAAAGGGAACACGGCACACCTGGGGAGGGAAAACACAACACAAAGAGTCCAGGGGCGTGACAGTTTGAGAGGCGTTCAGAGGTTGTGTTTACATGACTGTCTCTCTCGCTGTGGATTTGTGTATAATTGCAGGTCTCTGACAGCACTTTAATACAGTAAGGTTTTACAGTGTCTTCAGCGAACGCCCCGTCGCTTCTGTCTGGCTGTCTCTAGTGAGGTCAAACTGTGCTGTTAGAAAAGTCTCGATTTCTTTTCTGTCTCGTCAGACTCAGCAGGAGTTAATTAAGCTTTAAATCTTGTTTGAAACAAATTAATAATTCATCTAGCAATTTACAGTGGATGGACTTAATATTCATACAACTGCAGGTCAAGAGTGTGTGAGAGAGTATGTTTCTAAGTGTGTTTTTGCTCATGCTGCTTTCAGTTTAACTCACGATAATAGATCACTTATGATAATTTCTTCTTGGAAAGGGCAAGAAAAGCCCGGAAACAAGATTTCACTGTATAATGTGACACAAATATGGAAAAAAGCTTTTGGCAGTACAATGATATTACTGATACCACTACTGATACCATTACTGTACTATAATACATTTATACATGCATTTTTTTTCTGAATATTTAATGAAATACACAACTTTATTTCAGTTTGGAATAATTAAGATTGTTTTTTTTATGTTATTGAAAGACATTTCTTCTGCTCACCAAAGCTTAATTTATTTGATCAACAATTAGGGTTGCAAAAAGGTGGAAAACTTCAGAAATATTCCAGAAATTTTGGAAACTTTACAGAATTTTTTGGAATATTCCAGGGATTTTTGGAAAGTTTTCTGAAATTTTCCACCCCTTTGCAACCCTATCAACAATACAGTAAAAACAGTAATACTATGGAATATTATTATAATTTCAAATAACTGTAATAACAAATAACCGTCTATTTGAATAGACTTTAAAATGTAATTAAGTTGGCTTGAAAAAGCCAACTTACTGAAATCCTATTTAAACTTCTTCTTCTTCGTCTTCTTCTGGAGACATCATGTTAACAAAATGCTAGTAACTTGCTAATCATGCTAACAACATGCTTGTAACATGCTAATCATGCTAGAAACGTGCTAGTAACTTGCTAATCATCTTAAAAAGGCTAATACCATGTTCGTAATGTGCTAATCATGCTAGAAACATGCTAGCAAATTTAATAAACATGCTAGAAACATGCAAGCATTATGCTAGTAACAAATGCTAATCATGCTAGCAACATGCGAGTAACTTGCTAATCATGCTAACAACATGCTAGTAACTTGCTAATCATGCTAGAAACATGTTAACAAAATGTTAGTAACTTGCTAATCATGCTAACAACATGCTAGTAACTTGCTAATCATGCTAGAAACATGCTAGCATCATGCTAGTAACATGTTAGTAACATGATAATCATGCTAGAATCATGCTAGCAACATGCTAGTAACTCGTTAATCATGCTAGAAACATGCTAGCGATTTGTTAAACATGCTAGAAACATGCTAGCATAATGCTAGTAACATGGTAATCATGCTAGAATCACGCTAGCAACATGCTAGTAAACTTGCTAATCATGCTAACAAAATGTTAACACCATGCTAGTAATATGCTGATCATGCTAGAAACATGCTAGCAACTTGTTAAACATGCTAACAAAATGATAGCAACTTGTTAAACATGTTAGTGCTAGTAACATGCTAATAATGCTAGAATCATGCTAACAACATGCTATTAACTTGCTAATCATGTTAACAACATGCTAGTGACTTGGTAATCAAGCTAACAAAATGCTAGTAACTTGCTAATCATGCTAGAAACATGCTAGCAACTTGTTAAACATGTTAGAAAAATGCTAGAATCATGCTAGTAACATGCTAATCATGCTAGAATCATGCTAGGAAAATGCTAATCATGCTAGAATCATGCTAGCAACATGTTAGTAACTTGCTAATCATGTTAACAACATACTTGTAACATGGTAATCATGCTAGAAACATGCTAGTAAATTGCTAATCCTGCCAACAAAATGTTAACACCAATGCTAGTAACATGCTAATCATGCAAACAAAATGCTAATCATATTAGAAACATGCTAATAACTTTGCTACTCATGCTAACAAAATGTTAACACCATGCTAGTAACATGCTAATCATGCTAGAATCATGTTAGCAACATGTTAGTAACTTGCTAATCATGCTAACAAAATGTTAACACCATGCTAGTAACATGCTAATCATGCTAGAATCATGTTAGCAACATGTTAGTAACTTGCTAATCATGCTAACAAAATGTTAACACCATGGTAGTAACATGCTAATCATGTTAGAAACATGCTAGTTACATGCTAATCACACTAACAAAATGTTAACACCATGCTAGTAACATGCTAATCATGCTAGAATCATGTTAGCAACATGTTAATAACTTGCTAATAATGCTAACAACATGCTAGTAACATGCTAATCATGCTAGAAACATGCTAGTAACTTGCTAGTTACATGCTAATCATGTTAATAACATGCCAATTATGCGAACAACATGCTAATCATGCAAGAAACATGCTAATCATGCTAGAAACATGCTACTAACATGTTAATCATGGTAGCAACATGCTAGTAACATAATAGTGCTAGCAACATGCTAGCAACATGCTAATCGTGCTAGCAACATGCTAGTAACATGCTAAAACATGTTAACAACATGCTAGTCGTGCTATAAACAGCCTAGCAACCACCCCAGGTACCCTAGCAATATGTTTTATACCTATCAGTTTTTCTGAGAGACTGTATTGCCTTGAAAACATTCAAACTTTAATCTTTAAAACTATTTTAACTTTCAAACTACTTCAAATTGAAAATTTTCAGATTGCAAGCTTTTAAAACTTTTTCAAACTTTCTAGCTATGCTTTTTCAAGCCAACATAAAAAAAGTTTACAAACTTTTCAGTCTAGTTTATTCATGTGATGAAATTTAATTAAATTTTGGGGTAAACATGATAAAAAAAGGCATTTATAATGTCACCAAAGTTTTCTTTTTCAAATAAATGCTGATCTTTTGAACTTCCTATACATTAAAAAATCCAGAAAAATAAAGCATATCATGGTTTTCAAAAAAATATGAAGCAGCACAACTGTTTTCAACATTGATAATATGAAATGTTTATTAAGCAGACTGATCTGAATGCTGAAAATTCAGCTTTGATCACAGGAATAACTTACATTTTACAATATATTCACACAAAATATTTAAAATAGTTTAAATATTTTACTATTTAATATTTTAAATAGTAAAAATATTACAAAATATTACTGTTTTTACTGTATTTGTGACCAAATTAATGCAGCCGTGGTGCGCAGAAGAGACTACTTTCAAAAACATAAAAAAACTTACTGATCCAGACTATTTACCTTGTACTTTTACTGGAAAGCAATACAAAAGTACTTGCAGTCTATATAAAACATACAGAATTTCTCACTTGTAAGGTTGCTTTTGGTTAGAAGGCCGATTGTAAGCAGCCTCCGTCTCTCTCTCTTTATCTGTATTAACCCTTAAATGCATACCTCGGGTCTTTAGCGACCCGGGACATCATTCTCTACCCTCTCCCTCCTTCCTTTTTTTAAGTTAGACATCAACTTTCTTAGTATTCCTCAATCTATTAATTATAAACAATATAACAAGAAAAAAAAGTAAAATATAAAAGAATGCCTGTTTTGTGATTCATTTTTTGTAAAAAGTGTATAGGGTCACAGGAGACCTGAGGTATATAAATGTGCAACGAATCCAGTCCACTGAAGGCGAGCGTAGTGAAGAACCCAAGTGCAGTTTATTTACAGTGATCCAAACATCCAAACATAATCCAAACAGACGAAGACTAGAGACACAGACTTGACTTGACTTGATGAGGCATGAACAGACTTGACTAGGCATGAACAAACTTGACGAGGCACAAACAGACTAGACTCACCGACAGCGGGTTACAACATCAATACACGACGAGAGACAATGGCAACATGATGGCTACTTATAGGAAACAAGAGGGTCACATGACAAGAACAAACC